>NW_022992160.1:1115525-1325525 GCF_902827175.1 Gymnodraco acuticeps | reverse complement strand
TGGCACTGCAGACCCCTGAGAAATACACATCCTCCTTTTTCTACAATTGCTCTCTAATCAGCTGCACAAAGGGCCGAACACCCTAACATGCAGATGGGCGGTCGTAGGAAAATATTACATTTGTGTCCAGCATGCTCTCCAAAGTCTGATTGTTAATGCATGAAGTCCGCTGAGAAACAGTTCATTTAGAACTTATGTCTGCTTTTTAACAACATCCAATGGGCAAAGGCCTTTTTAAAATGACCTCATTGTACCAATATTAGCATTTGAATCTTGAATATAAAGTTCAGGCCCTGTGTTCTCTTGACTCAGAGACATTACCACATGTTGCTGTGACCACAAACTCAAAAACATTCTGCTCTACTTCTCATCTGGATATTACGCTGAGGAGCAGTGGCAGAGTTATGTCAGTTTACTTTAAAACATATGTTTGCAATCATTTGAACATGTTCTCAGTCGCCATGTGCAATGCATTTACTTTTCTATAATGTCTTTGGGCTATGCTGTGTCCAGCAGCAAATGATGATCCTACAATCCAGATAATAATAATTAGCAGCCTTCAACTCTTTTGTGTATTTGGGGAAAGTAATATAGCAATGTGTCACTTCAATCGTTTTCGAAAGATTTACAAAGGTTGACATTGGATCTTGAAATCTGTGTCATTGTCACAGATTTCACGAAGTCAAGTGAAATTTGGTTAGTAGCTGTTCTGATGATCTTCCTAGAAACAGTGTTCACCGTGCGCCTGGTGTCAGGTTTCAGGCTACACAGTAAATTACAGCGCTGGCCTCACCTTCTTATGCTTCAGTTTACTTTGTCTCACCTCTGGCAGGCAGGACAGAACAGATGTCTCAGTAAATGAGTGTGCTGAGCAAATATTGATTGTTTTCACCACATGTTGTTAAGTGAGGATGAAGCAATGACTGTGCAATGCACCACTGCCTCCAGAACTTTAGGACATTTAATTTGAGAGTTTCCTTTTGTGTATGGGACACAGAGTCCTGGGTACCCGTCGGAGTCCTGGGTACCCGTCGGGTACCCGCGGGTACCCGACGGGTACCCAGGACTCCGACGGGTGACCCGCAAAAAAGGTGATTCGCGGGTGGTATTTTTTCAAACGCTTTTTTCCGGGTTCGGCTCTGGGTAAAACAAAGATGATGCGGGTGTTGCATAATAAATATATTAAAATTATTATTATTTAGTTTAATGTTTAAATCCTCAGACCTCTCCCCCGCGGGACCGCGCATAATCATAACCTCTGCAGCGCATCAATCTGCTGCTGAGCGCGCCATATTCAAAATGGCTGCGGTGAAGCTCTCTAGCGGAGAATACAGCATTTTCAATAACACTTCCTCAAGAGCGAAATCCAACGTCTGGGAGGCTTTTGGTTCCTAGATGGAGAAAATAACCAACATCCCACACTTTTTGAGACAAATATGCAACTGCGTGTGTTAATAATTGCACGTTTTCACTGCTCATATATGCGGGTTCGGGTCGGGTTGCGGATCTTGTGCCGACAGGTCGGGTCGGGTTGCGGAAGTAATTGGCAATATCTGCGGGTAGCGGGGCGGGTTCGGTATTGCACGTCGCGGGTGCGGGGCGGGAGCGGGTCTTGAAAATCAGACCCGTGCAGGACTCTGATGGGACACAATAAATTGATTATTTATTCGAATGTACATTTACTTCACTCATACAAAATAAGAACATCCAAATGTTCTTACATAACGCCCAATACTTAATAACACCAGTAAATTATGATCCATGTAGCCATCAAATAAAATATAAAAAATTCAGTCTTATAAATGATAAATGATTGAAGCTGTCAACAACGCTGTTATGCTCGCGATTCATCTGGAAACCTAAACGCAATTTAAACACATTATGAATTTTGACCCGTAATTTCAGCGTGGATTTGTACCTGTACCTAGCATACATTGAAAAAATCTATTTTTTGAAAAGCTTCCACATGAAACTTTAGATATCATGAAAGCTTTACTGGAAAGCTGTTTAAATTAACTTTATTATCACAGATGTTGTTTTGTAACTGTTACTCACGTGGTCGTCTGCTTATTAAGTTCCTTTTTTGCCAATAATTCAGACATCATCGAATCAGAGATAAGTAACAAACTCTCAATGAATTATGATTAATCACGGATTATTATTATGAACTTGATAACATTTTTGAGCCACTCATTTATATTGTAAGTCTAATTTCTGTCGAAATCACACTACAGAAAATGACTACTAGTGAATATGCGTCCTTTAACCATGTTGTAAACACTCCAGGCCAGCAGTGGTTTCTCTTACATTTAGCCTTAAAGAAATAAAGCCTTCATTCTTTGACGCGTGAGGAAGAGGTGTTGAATCCTCCGCAGGTTTCTGGGGCCCTCGGCTCTCCACTCTCCACACGGCTGGAGACACTGGCTATCATTATAGCATCAATGGCCTTCCCTTAAACTCCTGCTCATCACCAATCACCTCAGCTGCAGTCCTTCAGCCTGGCCTGAGTCCTCCTTAGCTCCAGCCTCTGTGTATATATCAATATATATATATATTAATGAGACGCCACTGGCTGAAGCTCCAAACTTTCCACTGGTCTCTGTCATTAAAACACCCCATGTGCACTTTTGACTCCAGATCCTGTTCTGTTTGCCCTTTAGGGAACCAAAATGGATTCACAGACGCATCCGTGACAGGTTGGGGGGGGGGACCTGCCTAGGGAGAGCGATAGGTGGTCACTAGTCTCTGACAGAGACACGTCACATCAACCTTCTAGAGCTGCGGGCAGTGGTGTTACTCCTACAGCACTGCAAACTCTTACTACAGGGCAAACATGTGCTGGTGAGGAGCGACAACAGCCCCACAGTGGCTTACATCAACAGGCAGGGCGGAGTCCGCTCCGCCACCTTGTTGACCACAGCAGAGAACCTGTGGTTGTGGGCTTCAGAGATTGTGTTGTCTCTGAGAGCCCTCCACATCCCGGGACTGGAGAACAGGGGGGCCGACCTCATGTCAAGAGGCGGGCCCCTGCCAGGCGAGTGGGTGCTTCACCCGGAGGTGGTGAAGCAGATCTGGGCCCAGTTCGGGAGAGCGGCGGTGGACCTGTTCGCCAGCCGCCAGCCGGCAGCAGTGGTACGCAGAGATGACACAAATGAAGGTGGGCCAGCCCTGGGCGATTCCTCAGTTCTGGGGGGCGCTGTCTCAGGAAGCAGGTGCAATAGAGGCGTTACCCACTCCGGGCCAACCTCTCCTGAGAGGGACAGGCTACGACAGGGGGGACTTTCTGACAAGTTTATTCAGACTATCCAGGCAGCAAGAGCAGGATCCACCCCAGCCTGTTACAGGACAAAGTCGTTGGCATTCCAGCGATGGTGTGAGGAGCGGAGTCTAGAGCCTCTATCGTGTACGTTGGGCTCTATTCTGTCCTACTGACAGTTACTGGTGGACAGGGGGCTTGCTCATTCCACAGTGAAAGTGTATGCAGCAGCCATCTCATCCTGCCATGAGGGATTTGGCGGCAGGTCAGCCTTCAGTCAGCCACTTATGTCGCGGTTTTCGTAGGGGGTCAGGAGGCAGCGCCCAGTAGTGCACGCCTCCGCCCCGCAGTGGGACCTGCCGTTGGTGGTCGAGGCTTTGGTCACAGAACCATTTGAGCCTCTGGAGCTCTCCTCCCTGAAGGGACTGTCATGGAAGACAGCGTTGCTGCTTGCCTTGACTTCGGCCAAGAGAGTGTCCGAGTTAACCGTTGCTTAGTGATCTGGGGTGACCGTAGCTGGGCGACACTCAGACCGAACCCCTCCTTTGTTCCCAAGAATCTAAGGAGCTCGTTCAGGTCAAGGGCTATACAGTTAGGGGACTTTAATCTTCCACCCCATAGTGGGGCCAGGGAGGCTAAATTGCGCTAGCATGTTATGTGGAGCGCATGGTGGAGCGCATGGTGGAGCGCATGGTGGAGCGCATGGTGGAGCGCATGGTGGAGCGCATGGTGGAGCACATGCTCGAGCTTTCAGCTGCTCGGCTCCCAGACTCTGGAACTCCCTGCCACTACACATCTGACAGTCTGATTCCATAACAACATTCAAAGCCCAACTCAAAACCCACCTGTTCAAACTGGCATTTTCTTTATAAACTGTACCCTGTGTCCTTTTGTGCCCTTCTATCGTCTGTTGTTTGTCTTGTCTTACCCCGGCTGATACTTCACTAAATCCACTGTTTTAATTGTTCCCTATATTGCCCTTATGCCCTGTAAGGTGTCCTTGGTGTTATGAAAGGCGCCCCCCAAAATAAATGTATTGTTATTATTATGGCTGCCACTAGGCGCACTGAACAACTGTTTGTGCGCTTTGGCGGCGGCGTGGCTGGTAAAGCTCTGTCCAAGAAACGCCTGGCGGGATGGCTCTGCGAGTGCATCTCACATGCCTACGGACAGGCGGGGAGAGCCTTCCCCACGGGGCTCCGTGCACACTCTACACGGGGTATGGCTGTGTCCTTATTTAACGTAGTGAGTGTGGAGGACATATGTGCGGCGGCATCTTGGTCCACGCCAGGCCCCTTCATAAGGTTTTATCTCTTGGACATGTCTGGCTCCTCCTCATCATCTGTGTTTGCTGAGGCAACACAGGGCTGGACATAGTGCACTTATGTTTTCCCATGCTCCTTAGGGACCCGGGAAACATGGTGCGCAGTAAGCCCGGCAGGCAGGGAGAGCCCTCCTCACTGTTTTCCAGGCACACTATTCACGAGGTAAGCGTGTCTGAGTGTGCCCTACCAGCCAGATAAACTGCGGCCCCCACTTCTCCACGGTCACAACCGGGGGAGAGGGGGTTGCGGTGCAGGGGCTGGTAACCAAAAGGCGGTCAGGGGCAGTGTGGTGACTCGATGTTGTAGGACGACAGGGCGTTTAGGCATCAGGGCTCCACCCACTGTACCCATAGAGTCCAGTAGAGGGCGGAGCCTGTGTGAGATACAACGGTGGGTTACGTATTGTAACCCTAGTTATATAAGCACAGGCGGAGCCCTCTACTCAGGGCCCTGTCTGTCCTATGCTGCTCGCTGAAGAGAAGTGTAGGATGACAGCCAGGAGGCGAGTCCGCCTTATATACGTGGGCTTGCGCGCGCATTCAGGTAGGCCCGCCCCAGGGGGCCGGCTACAGTTATAGATATTTCAGTTGATGAATGCTTGCATGTTATGGTTGAGAGGTAGTACCCATAGAGCCCAGTAGAGGGCTCCGCCTGTGCTTATATAACTAGGGTTACAATACGTAACCCACCGTTTCATCCTATCTTTGTCCTTTTACTACATTTATCTGAGTATTTGAGTACATTTCAGAGGTAAACATGTTTTTTCACACTACATTTATCTGACAGTCATACAATTGGCAAACAAGTGCAAAATATTGAAAACTTGGAATAGGATAAATAGAATGTGTCAAGTTTTTTTTTTTTATTAAACCTGGCAGTTTTTTTTTCAAGTGCTGTGCCCGTTCTCTAAGTGCTGCTGCTTCTCAGGTTTTCTTAATGAGTTTATTCACGTGTACATGGTAACGATGCGTTCATGATTTTTAAAGTTGCCATGAACATTTTAAAAACATTAAGGCCCCATTAAATGTGTGTTCCCCAGATTACAAATATTTGGTAGACAAACTTCTTTTAAGGTTAATCAGTGATTGGAAGTAGTTTTTTAAGAGTTCTGATAACTTTCTGATACAGTGCCCATTGTGCATAAACTCCTGTTGGCAGATATGCAACATTTGCCTTTAGGCTTCTTTCACAGTTATAACTAGGATTGACCACAGTGACCTTTGAGACACTCATCTGAACATAAATATGAAATACTAACAGTACATCATTTCCATTCAGATGTAGAGGATGCAGCTGTAGCGTTGTAATTTAGCCCCGACTATGTTTACATTGGCATTAATATGCCAGTGGCGTGCCGTGACTCAGAGAGAGGTCACTGTTGCATGCCCACTCCCCACAGCCACTGAATTAGCATGAGGAAATATGCCACCGGCTCACTTGTGTGACTTTGGGTTTGGCGTGGCTGTCAGAACCACAGAAGCAAGACTTGTGTGTTGTTCTGTGATGTAGATACAGAGAGGGGAGAGGGGGGGGTGGCAGAGAGGAAGGAGTGGCGATGTTCACACAGTGTAAAAATATAAAGTAAGGTAACACGTTCTAGGAATAACACAATGCATCTAAAGGGCATTGGTAGTGAATAATAATGCATTTATATTGGTCCAGGAATACACTCATAATGCTTTCTGATGCACAATATTGAAAGTCATAAAACATGGTGTTTTATTGCTGCTCTTAACTAGTTATAAACAAGAGCTTTAGAATGCATAACTGTATTCACCTGTACACACCTAAACAATTTATTGTAGAAAAAGCTCACACTTGTCATTCTGTAATGTAATAATTACGTACGGTGGCCCTGAAGTGCAAGACACAACAGCATTTCACAAAACGCCAAAGCATTTCAGAAAACACCACAGCATTTCACATTGGACGGAAAGGGTATTCCTTTAGGGAGAACACTTCTTGTTTGTGATTGGACAGAGCCAGCCAGAGAAGCAGTGCTGTGATTGGTTGTTTTTGCTGCCAGTCAAGAAATGACGCTTCGTGATTGGTCAACACCCGACAGCGCAATATGTCCCAACCGGTCCCAACACATCAGCCGTTAGCTGTTAGCACACACTCAGAGCTCACAGCTCCTCATATCTGTTCAGAAACTGGACAAAAGTTAAACATGTACAAAACACAGACTGTCTATGTCATGGCGAATACAGTCGCTGCTTTATTTATGTCTGTATGACGTTGTTGTGAGTTTGGACAAAGCAGCTACAGGTTGGTTTATCCTGATCGATCCGATTTCCATTCAGAAAACACGCATTTTAAAAGGTTTTTCGGCATTTCATTCAAACAAGAGGCGCTGGAGAGGGGGCGGGGCGTATCTCCATGTAAATTCTATGGTAGATACCAACTACAACAAAATGAACATATTTTACCATGATTTAATTGTAATACACGTTTCAAAGTGATGCCGAAGTAACAAAATACTGATACCGGTTAATAAAAACCATGAATTAATGCTGTGACAAGTGTGCAGACAGACGGCAGGTGAAAAACCTATAAACAATTAAAGGGATAATTGGGAAGGCATTGCAAATGTAAATATATTTTAAATAATAAAACAATCCCACCACCACAGGTATCTACAGGAGAAGAGGGAATTCTCTCCACAAAATGTGAATGCCCATGTGGAGAATGGAAATGCAGTCATGCGGCTGCATTAGCCATCTTTGCCATCCACAATTTCAGCTGCACTGACACCCTCTGTCAGTGGAAGAAGCCAAAGGCAGCTAAACGTACGCATTCAGTGGAGGAGCTATTTCCTCCAACCAATAAGTAATTCAACCCGCTGACAAGAGAGCCCACCTCCGAAGATCGTGACTGGCTGAGGGACAGACTCGGGGGCAGGTTCTCAGGAATTTCTTGGCTTCTCTCCCCCGAGCCAGAAGAGGAACACTACAGCTTGGAAACACTTACTGTTCCTGAAATTCTCAAATCTGTTGGGCATCAGGGACCTGAGGCAATTGTGGCAAGCATGGCATTGTCTGAGGAGCAACAGAGGGCAATTCAGGTGGCTACCACTGGTCAGCGAACCAACCCAAACTGGCATTTGTTCAGGAAAGGAAGGTTGACTGCCAGCAACTTTGGAGCTGTCCTGAGGTCAAAGCGTGTGACTGCTTCTCTTATTGCCAGGGTGCTAGGGCAACAACAGGCCCTTGATGGTGTTTTGTCTGTACAGTGGGGGACTATGAATGAATGTGAGGGTGTCAGGGCATTCACCACTGCAACCCAGATGCAGGTCCATGAGTCAGGTTTGTGGCTCTCCCAATCAGGATTGTTGGGGGCATCTCCAGATGGTCTGGTAGGGTCTTCCGCTGTGCTGGAGGTAAAGTGTCCCTACGGAGCCAGGGAAATGACAATTAGTGAAGCATTGCAAATCAAGGGCTTCTGTGTCAGTAAGGAGGGAGAAACATTCAGCCTGCGTGAGGAGCATCCTTACTGGCACCAAGTGCAAGGTCAGCTTCACCTCACTGCAAGAGAGAAGAACAAATTAAGAAATTGTGAATCGTTTTTCATTTACATTTACTCGCCTTTGCAATGTTGTGGTTGTTAGAGTGTTAGGCTTCCTGTCAGCTCGTCTGTTGGGAAGATATAAAATATTAGTTTCATGGAAGTCACACCGTCACATATAAGCATTAAGACATACAGTACATAGGCTAAAACAAAACATCTAAAGATATAACCTTGCACTTTGTCTCTTGAACATTTTCACTATTTTGACATTTTTATAGATGAAAATGTAACTAAAGAAATAAAGGTAGATTAATCCATATTGAAAATAGGTGTCAGCTGCTCCACTAATTATAATAGTTATATTTCTTAATTAATTAAGATAAGATATTACTGTATTGATCCCAATTTGGGAAATGTTTGTGTTGCAGCAGCATAACAAGAAAAACAAAATATAAGTTATTATATATACAAAAGTATGTGAGGGATGGAATATTAAATTGAATATAAATGTAAAATGTACATGTGATTTTACGTCCAAGAGAAGCTATGGAGCAGAGAGTTCTCTGCCAGTCAGAGGTGATTTGTTATTAGTTCAATATGTCAAACTGATTTCCCTGACTACAATCTTTAGTTACATGGTGAAACGTTATGCTGCTTGTACTAATTAGACTTATCATATAAGCCACACAGGTTTTAATAGGATGTATTCATTATCTTTACTTATGTTGTGGTCTTTTCAGCAGCGCCATCTCTAAAACGGCGATACAGTCACTACCCATCATTTACATTTCACCGTGACATGGACAAAAATGTAACGTCAGCTTACCTCATGGCACGAATCCAGACTCTCCTTTGGAAAACATTGGCCGGGAAATGATAGAACAAGCACGTTTCATGCAAAGACCTGTGGCTGTAACCCGGAGCAAAGCAACAAACCATTGCGTAGCTAACTAGTAGCGCTAGCTTTAGCTAACGTTAGCTAACGAAACGAACTGCCGAGTAAAATTGGAAAACACTGGTAATTAATTATTCTATAATTTGTAAAACTACAGTGTTAAAAATTACAATTTCAAAAATACAGATTATAATGGTCAGATATAGATATACAGATACTAAAGATACTACAGATACTAAAAATAGGCAGGTACTTGCTTTCAAGCAGAACACGGGGGAAAACAAACTTAGCGGGAGTGTTTACGTGTTAGGCGTAATGACGTACAACGGCCTCGACAATTTCTGTAGTCCTATTCAGCCACTCGGTAACACAACCATTGTTTTTCAGACACGTAAACTCTTCAAAAATCACCAGCTGATCACTGCTGATGTATTTAATGTCGTAGAACAAAACGTGATTTATCTCTTAAATTTGTGTCAACCACAGACCTTATTTCGAGCTATTTTCCAAAACCCTATGGAGAAAATGCATTGCTTTTTGACGAAGGAACCGGAAGTGCTAAAAATGCTAACTTACTTCCGGGTTTTAGGATGCGTCACTGCGGTTCTCTATGGCTGATGTGTTGGGACATGTTGCGCTGTCGGGTGCTGACCAATCACGAAGCGTCATTTCTTGACTGGCAGAAAAAACAACCAATCACAGCAGTGCTTCTCTGGCTGGCTCTGTCCAATCACAAACAAGAAGTGTTCTCCCTAAAGGAATACCCTTTCCGTCCAATGTGAAATGATGTAGTGTTTTGTGAAATGCTGTAGTGTTTTGTGAAATGCTGTCGTGTTTTCTGAAATGCTTTGGTGTTTTCTGAAATGTTGCGGCGTTTTCTGAAATGCTGTTGCTTTTCACCCCTTTTTAGTTCCTGCTAGAGAGCAGGGACTTCCCTCGGGAGAAAAAGGTTCCAATTTCTGATTGGCTGGGTGAATTGCAAACCACGCCCCGTAAAACTCTGAAAACGTTTTCTGAAGCCGCCATTTTATTTGCTCACATTAGCATTATTAGCATTAGCCCAGCGCACCAACGGAGAGAGACTAACTTATGGCAACACAAATGAAAACATGGGAGCGGTGGAGTGATGAGGAGGTGTCGGCGCTTCTGGCAAGGCAAGGCAAGGCAAGGCAAGGCAAGGCAAGTTTATTTATATAGCACTTTTCAACACAAGGCAATTCAAAGTGCTTTACAAAAAATGAAAGAGATTAAGAAAATGGCAGTCATTAAAAAGAAAAGCTAATAAAATAAACATTAAAAGAAAAAATACATGGATACAAGTTACAGTGCTGTCAATTAAACATTAAAAGAAAAAAGTACATGGATAAAAGTTACAGTGCAGTCTAAGATATGAATAGTTCAATTAAAAGCAGCGACAAAAAGAAAAGTCTTCAGCCTGGATTTAAAAGTAGTCAGAGTTGCAGCGGACCTGCAGGTTTCTGGGAGTTTGTTCCAGATATTTGGAGCATAATAACTGAACGCTGCTTTACCATGTTTAGTTCTGACTCTGGGGACAGAAAGCTGACCAGTCCCTGAAGACCTGAGAGATCTGGATGGTTCATCATTTAGCAGGAGGTCAGAAATGTATTTTGGGCCTAAACCATTCAGTGCTTTATAAACCAGCAGCAGTATTTTGAAATCTATTCTGTGACACACAGGAAGCCAGTGTAAAGACTTCAGAACAGGAGTGATGTGATCCACTTTCTTAGTGTTAGTGAGGACTCGAGCAGCAGCGTTCTGAATTAGCTGCAGCTTCCTAATAGATTTTTTAGTGAGACCTGTGAAGACACCATTGCAGTAGTCCAGTCTACTGAAGATAAAAGCATGGACAAGTTTTTCCAAATCCTGCTGTGACATTAGTCTTTTAATCCTAGATATATTCTTTAGGTGATAGTAGGCTGATTTAGTAACAGTTTTAATGTGACTGTTGAAACTCAGGTCAGAGTCCATGACTACACCTAGATTTCTGGCTTTATCTGTTGTTTTGAACATTGCACACTGAAGCTCAGCGCTAACTTTTATACGTTCTGCCTTGGCTCCAAAAACCATTACCTCAGTTTTATCTTTGTTTAATTGGAGAAAGTTCTGACACATCCAGTCATTGATTTGTTCAATGCACTTACTCAGTGTTTGAATTGGAGCATAGTCTCCTGGTGAAATTGTTACGTAAATTTGTGTGTCATCTGCATAGCTATGGTAACTTATTTGTTGTTCTTCATTATCTGAGCCAGTGGTAGCATGTAGATGTTAAAGAGAAGAGGCCCCAAGATGGAGCCTTGAGGAACCCCACATGTCATATTTGTCAACTCAGATGTGTATTTACCTATAGAAACAAAGTTGTTTCTGTCCTTTAAGTAGGATTCAAACCAATTCAGAACTGTTTCCGAAAGTCCCACCCAGTTCTCCAGTCGGTCTAGTAATATGCTGTGGTCAACAGTGTCAAACGCAGCACTGAGATCTAATAATACTAACACTGAAGTTCTGCCACTGTCTGTGTTTAAGTGGATGTCATTAAAGACCTTTACAAGAGCAGTCTCAGTGCTGTGGTTTGGACGAAAGCCTGACTGGAACACATCGAAACAGTTATTTAAATGCAAGAAATTACTCAACTGTTGAAAAACAACTTTTTCAATGATTTTACCTAGAAATGGGAGGTTTGATATGGGCCTGTAATTGTTCATTACTGAAGCATCTAGATTATTCTTTTTTAAGAGCGGTTTAATGACTGCAGTTTTCAGGGCCTGTGGAAAAATACCTGAGTGAAGAGATTTGTTTACTATATGAAGTAGATCTGAGGCCATGCAAGGCAAAACATCTTTGAAAAATCCTGTTGGAATAATATCAAGGCAGCAGGAGGAGGATTTCAGAAGTTGAATAATGTCCTCTAGGTTTTTATCATTAATCTGATGGAATTGTGTCATGATGTCTGAATTGATGTTAAGTGGAGATAGGGACAACACATTTGCTGTTCCTGATGCAGAGGCACTGACTGCTTGTCTGATTTTCTGAATTTTGTCAGTGAAAAAGGAGGCAAAATCATTGCACGCCCTGGTGGATAGAAATTCAGAGGCTACTGACACTGGGGGGTTAGTTAGTCTGTCGACGGTAGCAAACAAGGCACGTGCGTTGTTTTTGTTTTTGGTAATGATGTCAGAGAAGAACGATTGTCGTGCGTTTTCAATTCCAAATTATAGAGGCCAAGTCTCTCTTTATAGATTTCAAAGTGAACCTGGAGATTTGTTTTTCGCCACCTGCGTTCAGCTTTTCGACATTCTCTTTTTTCTGTTTTCACGGTCATGGCCTTTCTCCATGGAGATATTTTCTTGCCAGACACTTCCTTTACCTTAGTTGGAGCAATGGCATCTATAACATTTTTAATTTTTGAATTAAAATGATCTACTAGCTCATTTACTGAGATGTTGGCAGGGGCAAGTGTGGAAGAGAAATTCTGAGTAAACATTTCCCTAGTGTTTTCAGTTAAATATCGCTTTGTGGTTACCTCTTTTTGAACATTTGTGTGAACAGAAATAGAGCTCTCAAAGAAAACACAGGAATGGTCAGAGAGCGCAACATCAGTCACCACAACCTTAGAGATATTCAGACCCTTTGAGATAATTAAGTCCAGAGTGTGCCCCTTATTGTGCGTGGGCTCCGTCACATGCTGAGTCAGTCCATAGCTATCAAGAACACAAAACAGTTCTTTAGCCCCTCTGTCCTGGGGGTTGTCAACATGGATGTTAAAATCACCAACAATGACTAGACGGTCAAAGTCAATACACACTATAGACAGCAGTTCAGTAAAGTCATCAAAAAAGCTTGCACAGTATTTGGGTGGTCTATAGATATTTAGGAACAGAGCTCGAGAGGAGCATTTCAGCCGGAGGGCCACATATTCAAAAGAATCAAAGTTTCCATAAGATGTCTTCCTGCATTGAAGGGCATCATTGAACAGAATAGCAACTCCACCCCCTTTCTTATGCATTCTTTCCTGACTCATAAAACTAAAGTTGGGAGGGGTTGATTCGATAAGAACAGCTGCACTGTTATTTTGTTCAATCCAAGTTTCTGTTAAAAACATAAAATCGAGATTGTGCTCAGTGATAAAATCATTGATTAAAAATGTTTTTCCTGCTAAAGACCTGACATTTAATAAAGCTAGTTTAAGTTTGTTAAACACACTATCAGTCATGTTTTTTGTAACAAGCTGTGGCTGACATGCAATCACTGCTAAATTAGATACACTCACACAAACGTTTGAGCGCTTCCTGTTTCTATGATTCACCGCTCTTAATCTATTACCTATCAACACAGATATCGGCAAAGCTACTGGCAGGCAGGGCCCCGACATGTCCTTGAAAGAGTTGAGAGTGCCATACGCCCTTGAGCCTGGACCCATCACATATCAGTAAGAGTTTGTTGTGTTTTGTACACACACATCCTTATCAGGCTTCGGAGACTGCAGAAGCCCCTCGAAGGGAGGGGGAGGTGGTCGACGTAGGCACGGGGATGGAGACGGGCTAGATGGTGCGGGGGTAGAGGACATGCTGCCAGGGGGGGGGAGGTGGTTGACGTAGGCGCGGTGATGAGGACGGGGGAGATGGTGCGCGTCTCCGCGGTGATTTTGGTGGGGCGTCGTTGAGGAGCGGGGGTAAAGGACATGGTGCCAGCCCTGCGTATCGCCTTTGTTTGGTCTTTGAACTCCAGGAAGGAATCGGTGCCAACCCTCTGTATCTCCTTTGTGTGTTCATCGATCTCCAGGAGGGTGGGCGAGGGTGAAAGGGTGAACGGAGTATCCTCAAAGGCGATTTACTCAGAAGGCTTCAGTCCCCAACTCCAGGGACTTCGGGTGGCAGTATACGCCGTGAAGTTGTTTGAAGAGGAAGAAGAAGAAGTGACGTCAGTGGATCCTTCAGGGACTTATTCCGGTGTGAACGTGATTTAATAGATAGTTCCAGGAAATAAAAGTTCCAGGGAAAAGTTCCGGGAACTATTCCTGGGAAAAGTACTTGGTATGAAAGCGCCTATTGAGTTCTTTTTAACCAAATATCTCTCAGAGGGGCGTGGGGAGTGGCTCCTTATTTTCATCTAAAGTAACAGACACTTTGGAAACAGGGCTGAAACAGAGGGGATTATGGGATGCTGCAATGATCTGTTTGGTGTTTAGAGCCAAACACTTCAGAGACATGTTTTGTATATACCTGAAACATATAATAAAGTAATGAAAAATAGTATAATAGTGGACCTTTAAATCCTAACCAACTACATAAAAGAAAGGAAACACTTTTTGATTAATAATACATTTACAAAATAGAAATGTGAGAGAAGATGGGAATGAAAACGCACATTTTTGATTATATGAAATCTGTCTATGTTCCTGCTTAACCCAAAGAAGACTGTTAATCTCCAGGGTCTATAGCTGGGTTGCCCACCCCATGAAAAAGCACAGCAGCACGTTTTTATTACTTTCTTTAGTAAATCCATATGGATTCACACCTTTAAATCCATTACAGCTGCTGTCACCAAACACATCCAGTGTGAAATAGTGTGAAACCCGTAACCTTCCATGTTTCTTGCATAAATCCGTCCATTTTACCACTGAGCATTTCCCTCAGGATGGAGTAATGGGTTTATTAAAGACTGTTATAGGATGTCAGGAAGAAAGAGACAGTTTAAGACACCAATGCAGCAAAGAATAATATTCTACCGAGTCTGTTTTTACAAAATGAGAAATATGCTTTACGCATTCAATTGTCTTTTTTTATACCCCAAGCCTGTTTTTCAGGCTTCAGGCTCGAAAATGACATTCCCAGAACAAATTACCATAACTTCACGTCCAAAAGGGGAAAATTAATAATCTTTGTTTCTAAAAGCAATGATAAACCTGTGAGTTGGATGTAGAAAAGTCAGAATCAATATAGAATTGTTTTATTTTAAAGTAAATTCAGATTGCACATAGTAAAAACAATTAAATTATGGTGTCCGTCCAAAAACAAAACATTACTTATAGTGAAAACCACCCTTGAATGATGGGATAGTAAACTAAAAGCTTCAGGAATCCAAACTATAACATATAATAAGTAACCTGTATCAAGATTGATGTGACATTTGACCTTTTTAGAGAGATTTAGCAAAAAAGAAAAACACCTTTGGGTCATTTGGGTGTATTTGGGTGTATTTGCCGTTTCTCTGGAACCCATTGGTCAATTTTGGTGCTAGCTATGTTACGCTCTGAAAACTGAAAACTGAAACCTAGGCTCAAACTAGTAAATATGAAGATGGATTATCAGTAATCATTTCAAAGTGACACAGACACATTGGATTAACCATTGGATTAGCCTTCAGCCGCGTTTTTATTGTTTTGATGCCATTGAACACAACTTTTGATCAGAAACAGAAAAAGGTAAGACAAATTGGCGGTGTTTGCTCCGCAAAGCTACGTGGTGTGATGTCTGAGTTTGTTTCCCCTGTCACGAGTTCTGATCGCTCAGTCATGATACTTATATTCCTGGAATCTGTGGAATCTCAGCTTGCTAATCGATATCTTGTTTGTGCAGATCCGATAAGTAATAAGGTTATTTTACCTTGAGTTCTGTGCTAAGTGCGTTAGCATTTTTTCGCTCAGGGCTAATTCAGAGCCTTTGTTATTACCCTTGTGTTTCATTTAGCTAAAAATTGTTAATATCGTCAGTTAGCTGAGTTTCTTCCCGTTAAGTAGATATGACACATTCATAGTTTATTAAATGTTAAGAAGCCCTCAGACGCTGTTTCTTGCAAGATGTTGCGTTTTTCCCCCGGCATGGGGCTTAACAGGTTAACTTCACATCACTTTGATTAATTCAGCATTAGGCAAACCTGAATCTGCCCAGCTGGCAGCAGAGCTAAGATTCCATGATGCAATAAAACGTGTTGAACAACAAAACTGAACACAATATATTATTTTTATCTTGGATTAACCTGTTAAGCCCGAGAGACCCCGGTACCGGGGCCCTTCTGCAACATCTTGCAGGAAACAGTGTCTGAGGGCGTGTTCATTTAATAAACTATGAATGTTTTATATCCATGTAACGGGAAGAAACTAATTTAACTGATCATTTTATTTATTTTTTTATTAAAAACCCCCACAATGCTAACGCTGAGCCTCTGAATTAGCAACGAGCGAAAAATGCTAACAGATTACTGCACCAAAATTCACTCACAAAACCTTATTATTCATCTTTGCTGCACATCCAACCCATCGTTTCACATCGTGAGGTGACACAGAATCGAGGGGTGCCCTCATTATCACTCAATTATACGAACTATCGGAGATAATAACAAGAATAGACATCAAAACATGTGGCACTAGGTAGCTAAAAATGCTAACATGGCTCACCAATATGATGAATTGGAAATGGGGGACCCTGATGTAAACAAGACGAAAGTATTTCTCTGGTCTGCATCCCCTTAACAATTGTATGTTTTGAGCTGTACTGTACCCAATATACAAGCTGTTAATAAACGTTTCAATCAATCAATCAACCTGTGTGGTAGTCTGGTCAAAAGTGGTCTTCAATGGCTTTAAAACGATAAAAACGCTGCTGAAGTTAATCCATAGGTTAATCCAATGTGTCTGTGTCCCTTTGAAATTATTTCTGATAATCCATGAACCTGCTTTTCCGTTTCCAGATGTAAGAGCTAGAGCTATAGCTCTATAGCTTCACTCTCATACAAAACTGCATGCGCGAATCCCCCACCTTTTTGTTTTACCATGTGTGTGAGTGAGGAGATTCCCCTTCGATTCGATTGGCTCTAACAGTCAGAAAGAGATGTCAATAACCAAAATCGACCAATGGGTTCCAGAGAAATGGTAAAACCCCCATTTCCACCCAAATCACCTCAGAGGTGGAGTTATTTTTGCTAAACCTCTCTAAAAAGGTCAAATGTCACTTGTTTTGCATCAATCTTGATACAGGGTACTTATTATATGTTGTACTTTGGATTCCTAAAGCTTTTAGTCTATCCAAGGGTAGTTTTCACTATAAGTAAAACATAATTTTTGGACGGACACTATAATTTACAGTTTTTTACGATGTTCAATCTGAATTTTCTTTAAAATAAAAAACATCTACATTGATTCTGACTTTTCTACATCCAACTCACAGGTTTATCATTACTTTGAGAAAAAAGGTTATTAATTTAACACTTTTAGAAGGGAAGATATGGTCATTTGTTCTGGGAATGTCATTTTCGAGCCTGAGACCTGAAAAACAGGCTCAGGGCTAAACTGGTTAATACATTTGATCTACTTTAATGGGTGCCTACCTGAAATGAAGTCTGGCTCAGTAGATAGAATGTGTATAAGCATGCATATAGGAGTCATTGACCTCCTGTTTCAGACAGAATTATCATCCCCTCTGCTATCTGTTTTGCAAGAGTCATCGCATCCTGGGCCTCCAGATGGTGTGAAAACAAAGGTCCTTAGGAACCATGAACATTCAGTCAAGTAGACAAACAAACACCAGATTTTTAAATATTGTTTGGATAATTTTGCTTCTGAACACAACAGGGAATATGTAGAGTTTATGTTTAACAATCAGTGATCAATATATTTTACCAAGACAGTTCCTAAATGTAGCCCCTGACTCCTTGGTTGAAATGCAGGTCAGTTATTTGGGTGGGCTTCCAAAATGAACAATTAACCATTGGCTTAGGCCTTCCCCATTTATTTTTAAATGAAGTGGAATTTGTGGCATTTCATGCAGCTATCGTGGCAGATTTACCAATCCAAATTATATTGATTTTTGAAACAATGGGTCCTTGAATTAAGGCAGGGATTCTAGCAGCTTTCTAATAAAAGCTAGTTAGCAAGCCATGCTAATATTTGCAGTTTGTTTTTGAAAAGACAGAAAGACAGATATTTTCAATTGTTTTACTCTCATGTTTTTACTTTTGCATGCTACTAATGTGATTGATTGTTGTTTGATGGTGGGTGACAAGAAGAATTACCTAAATTAGAATCTCTTCTTAACAAACCTTTTGGATTGCAAGCGCTGCAGCTTCTAGTTACAACAGGTCTGTTTGACTGATTCCAGACATACATAGTTTTGTCTTATTCCAAGAAAGATCTGAGGGGAACAGTACATGTGGAATCAAAAGATAGAAGCAATACAAAAGTGGCCGTATGATTTGTTGCTAACGGGATAAGAACGAGGATGTAGATGCAAGACACAAGGAAGAGATGAAGATAGTGATCAGCTTAGGATCCAAAGCATGCTCAGAACGGCAGAGAAAGCTAGACCAGAGTCCGGATCGAGCAGACAGGCCACCACACAAGAACTTACAATAATTGGAAAAGCCATACTTCATACAATGCTATCAGATAATTAAATCTCTAAACAATTTTGCTTCATATCTTCCTGCATGTTGGATTCAACATGTGAAATCGAAACTGCCACTCCGGCCCCGGGACGAGACGCAGGCGCTTTATTTCCTGATGTATCCCAACACCAGGGGATTCTAAAGAACAAGAACAGCACGTATTCCTCATCTGCAGCGCTTTGCTTAATAATAGCATCCATATAACAAAGGAAGTATGAGAAATGCACTTCATAGGTTAGAGCTGCAGTAAAGTTATATTTGCCGTTAAATTGAAATCCTGTTCCCTTGACACAATAGATAAAGCATCTGAAATCATAATAAGTCCTTTAAACAGCTCATCAACTTTACAGTAGCTGCTGCTGCTGCTCGACATTTTCCTGGCTTGAGGGATAATGTCGGACGTGTCAAAGCTGCTGGAACGTGACTGACGTCCCGCGACACATCAGCTCTGAAAGCATCTCTCTGCGTGCAGGTTTATGAAGATGAGGGGGAAAAGCATTATTTTTTAAACTGCTCCCTCTTTTCCCCTTGGTGCTTTTGCACAATAATTGTTTTTTGCACACCCTTGGGCTAGTCATCAGTGTAGCTGCCACATCACCACATGATATTCATGATAATCCCATTAGTCTCTGCACTGCAGTGTCTCACAGTCCAAACTTTAGTGCACAATGTGATACAGTGGGTACAGTGATTTAAATGTGTTGATTGCCTCTTCAGTTCCGAGTCAGGGTTTGGTGGTATTTCTGGATTTTCAGCGTTTTTATTCTTCAGATTGCTTCAGGCAACAGTGGAGCAAGCTCAGGAGCCTGAAGTCCTGCATGCTGATCAGAGCGCTGTGCCCCCCCCCCCCCTCCCTCTGTGGTGAAGACATGTTTTCAAAATATATATATGCAGGTCACATCCGCCCACCATGCTCTCCCTGGCTAGACGGCCCGCTGTGCATCATACAGTGAAGAGAGTGTTTCCTTCAAAAATGTTGTCGTCTCAAACAAATATGCATTTACAACTATTGGAGATACAAGTGGAAGCCCCGTCGCTGTTAGTTAATTTTTTGCAGCTCAAGTTTCACATTTCACTTTGTAATAAAAAACTCAGATGCAGCCACAGTTGCTCTTGTTAAATGTTTAAGTCCTGCCCGAAGCTTGCTTGGAAAAACACCTGATTGATTTAAATGTGCTGGATTGATGAGCAACACAATAACCATAAAGGAAATAAGCCATGTTTAATTTTAACATCCCATCGTGTATAATGCTTTGTCTTTATGTGTCTGTTATCAATAGCATGTCTCTCAAAACCATAACAATGGATGGTAATGAATGCTTTCATCACAATTCTTCTTGTTACCCTCTTATTCTTGTCCTCAGTGTTGTTGTCCTTTCTCATCTTTCACATCCAGATACATTTCTCTCATCATTCTTTCCTTTCACGACCTGTCACTGACACTCCAGCATGAGTGTGAGCTGTGAAGGTTTGTATTGTGTGCCACACACAGAATGAGATGTTACCCTGTCTCTCATCTTTCATTGCAAATCATAATGAACTGTTTAGAATCCCAAATATCCCATACTGACATCTGTCACATACACTTATTCATCTCTTTGGTGTCTCACAATACTAAGCAGTTCAGACATCCCATCATATTCCTGTCAACTTTATTTCTACCTGTAGTTTGTCCTCGCAACAATTAGAGATGTTGAGACAAAGATGCTGTAGCCTTTGTTCTTTCTCTTTGGACTTCAGGTTTCTCCTGGCATTATCAAACAAAGTAGTCAACTACTGAGGTCAAAACTGTAAATAGGGGCCCAGATTTTGCAAGCCTTGGCCCAAGGCTCAGTGTCTGGCCTGTAATTGTCACATCTCAAGTACAAATTCAGTGTGAGACATGTATATCTCTGTCTATATGATATTTTCCTTTCTATCTTTATGTGCTGTGAAGGTTCTGATAAGACTCACATTTCAATGATTTTTAAAAGGATTGGCCTGCTCCAGAAGTCATGGAGAAAATATGCTTCACTCTGAATAAGGTACATTCATTACTAGATGAAACAAAGGAAGCTGTCAGTGGTGGTTGCAAACTGCAGGCCAGATTGCTCAGAAATGTGATACAGGTTGTAACGGTCCCCAGAGAACCCTTCTTGGTGATGTTGGTGACCCCCAATGACCTTTTCTCCAGCTTCACTATCAGGCTAAAATGTCAGTGTCTAACACCTAGATGGAAATTATATTACTAAACCCATTTAAGCTCCCCAGGGAATGAGCCCAGAAGGGTAAACCTGGGTGGGATAAACTCTTTGAGTGTGATGACCGCATGGCATGTGGACGTGCAGTCGTTGCATTCACTGAAAAACTGAAATGTTGACTTTAATTAAATGTTTTATGTCAACAAATTTCACATAACTGTCTTAGGTTAGTCGAAAGCAATAATATTGAGTTTAAATTGGATCCTGAACTTCCTGACAGGCAGACCCCTGGCAGTGCGGGTGGGAAACATCACATCCTTCACCCTGATCCTCAATACCGGAGCCCCTCAGGGCTGTGTGCTCAGCCCTCTCCTCTACTCCCCAATTTACACACGGCATCTATTGCACGTCTGTCCGTCCTGGGAGAGGGATCCCTCCTCTGTTGCTCTCTCTGAGGTTTCTCCCATTTTCCCCTTTAAACTGTGGGTTTTCTCTGGAAGTTTTTCCTTGTATGATGTGAGGGTCTAAGGACAGAGGGTGTCGTATTGTCATACTGATATTCTGTACAAACTGTGAAGTCCACTGAGACAAATGTAACATTTGTGATATTGGGCTATATACATAAACAAACATTGATTGTTCCTACACAATTGCGTGGTCAAGCACTTTTTGACAAAATATGACATGAGGTCATATTGGCCATTAAGGCCCACTACAGGTATGGCCTTGCCAAAAAATAGAAGGCCCAAAATAATCTAGTGTCTACTATAACCATTCATTATAATAACGTATAATTATAAATAGATATAAGACAGTAAAAAGATAAATGATAATTAAGGCAGATAACCAATTTTTTCAGACCGTTAAAACAAATCATAATTTCAGTCACACTTTTGCAGATGTGTTTGGAATTATTAAGGAATACATTACCCCCTACTTTGTTAAGAATGATGGAATCTGATAGAGATAGAAAGTGTTCAGGTTGCTGCGAGGCGTTCAGAGAGAATAAGCGGCCGCTCCTTCCTGTGTTTGTGCTGCACCTATGGAAGCTAGCCGCCTGAAGAAGGGCTGTTTCTGGAACATTTGCTACAGACTGCTGCAGGAAGGGAAGGAGCTCAACACTGCAGGCCTCCCTCCCAGAACTCTCAGCAGGTAGAAATGGACACACTAACAGCTGGAGCTCTGTCCATCTGGGGGCTTATCCATCACTCTTCCTCCCTGTGAGGAGCTTTACATCTACTTGACTGTGAGTGTTTTAAAGAACTGTGCTCAGCAGTGCATCACCTAACCATCATGATGCGCTGCCCTGTTTATGTAACATACCCAAATACATGACATTAGCTTTCCTAAGGTGCAAGTCTGACTCTTAACTCCAGTCTAGACCTGCGTTCTCCCTCCACAGTGGATGATACCTGCGTGTCTGCAGTGAGTTCCCTCCTTACTCACCATGCTGTGACTCAAATCCACAGCGGCTTTAAGTGTGTGGCTGACTGAACAGAACGGAAAATGCAAGGTGTGTCTCCATGTGGCTTTAGTGTGTTACTCACTGGCTGTGGCTGTGATGATAGGACAGTAGATTCTGAACAGCTGTGACGAGGCCAGACAATAAAACAAGTGTTTACATGTGTGCAGTGATCTGAACCCAGGACAGCTCTTCCTCAGGTGTCTACAGCAGGCAGGCTTCAGAGGGTTACTTAAAAAATGTAATCTGTTACAATAACTAGTTACAGTTATCAGCAACGTAATCTGAGTATCACAATATCAAAGTAATGTATCCTGATTACTTTCCGTTACTTTTGGATTACCTCAACTGAATGAAATAAAAACAAGAGAACATACATATCAATAAAATGTTTTATACTTAAATAACAATGTAACCTTACAAAAGAAGAAACCAATATATTTCATATCAAATATGTAGTAACAGTAATAGTTGACACATGCAGTTAAAGCTTAAGACATTCATTAAAAGAAGAGACTGTGCCCTGTTTATTAACTCAGGTGTCCACCGACTGCATTAAAAAAGAAATGTACTTAAAATAAAAGAATGAAATATAAACCATAAAGTAAATTCATTCAGCATGTTTATATTGATCTTTATTTCAAGATGTATTGTAAAACTGTAATCCTGCTAGTAATCTATATTTATTTTTAAATGTAACAGTAATCTCATTACTTATTTTTTTGAATTGATTGCAGTTACCCTTTTTTGTATCCTGATTGCGTAATCTTGTTACTGGTAATCTGTAACTCAGTACTGCATCTATCAGCAGCCGCACATGGGAACCCTGTTTGTGATGATGTCAGCCACATACCTGTACTTATGAGACACACACTCACAGGGTGTGTCCTCCATAGATGCTCCCCCTGCCTGTGTGACAGCCAAATCCCCCAAAGCTCCTCAGTGTAATCAAAATACACATTGACTTTAGTCAGCTAAAAATTGTTTTTGTCTCCAGCAACACTTTTGACATCTTTAGAAAGCTATTTACCATAGCATAGATACATTCAAAGACCTTCTCCTGTTTTTAGAAAAGTGACCAATCTTATACAAGAGACAATATTAACTGTCACAAGTCACTATATTCTTACATAACACTGGAAATGTATACTTGCCCAAAAAGTCTCTACTTAATCGATAAATATCCTGTTCACACACTGAATAAACTGAAACGTTGAATTTAAATAATAACCTATTTAAACTTCTTCTTATGGCTTTCAACTAACTTAATACAGTTAAGTGAAATATGTTGACATAATATATTTGTATGTAAATGCAAAATTAGTTTAAAGTTAAACTTAACCACTGTGTGATTATGTCTTGGCTTTTTGCAAAGTGCTCCCTGTGATCTAATATATTTTACTTACTATAAATTAAAGCAACAGGCTTCATTCATATGTGTTTAAATGTTACATTTTCCTTCAAATTGACTGACTAACAAATATCTCTGATAAGTCATGATTATTTCATTATTCACACTGCTATCAGTATTTGTGATGGGAATTATGGCTCTTTGAAGGGAGCCGGATCTTATGGCTCCGTTCCTTTGCGAGAGCCGTTCAAAAGAGCTGTGTGTACACATACATCACTTAAATTACTCAATACATCCTTTGTGAAGTATTCAAAAGTAAAAATTACATTTTTAATATAAATGATTTGCTGTGGCCAATTGTTTTCATTGCATTTACAGACCCTTGGAACTCTCTGATTGTAGAACCACGCTAAACAAAAAAGCAGATAGCAACACCTATACAAACTGACAACAAATCTTTGCTGAGCCTACAAATAATCATAAATAAATAACATAATGAAAATAAATATATTGCAATGTTCAAAACAGCAGCATCCAACAGTCTCTAATCCTTGGATATTACATGTCACTGCATGCATAGACGGAGTGTATGGGATTAGTTTTGTATCAATAAGATAAAGCAACACTTTCTCAGAATAAAGCAAAACTAAGAGTTTAACCCTTGTGCCCTCCTCGAATTTTCAACCTTTCGATCCCTTCGTGGCAAAGATGTACACGCCCATAATAACTGCTATTAAATCATCATACATCAATATTTCTTTCTACTTTTTTTTTAATAAATCACTTAAACAACTTCTAACGTACTCAAATCTATCAAATATTCAATAATATTCAGGATTTTAACCCATTCAATGCCTGTTTAATTATTTGAATTATTTCATTTTGTCTTACGAAAAAACACAAAAAATGAATTTTTTTCAATATAATAATTAGTAGGGGCATGAAACTTTGGTGGTTATTAGAGTCTTGTCAAAGATTAGCAACAAAATTGATTTGACTGCATTATTATTTTTTACGTAGTATCAGATACTACCTCTGGACCCCTTCGTGGCTAAAAATGCCTCATTGACTGCCATTCAAACCACCTTTTTTTATCTCACTGCCATTGCAGTATAAAACCATGCATTTTGTAATGTCAGCATTTCATCTAGAAGAAAAGTAGTTATATTTGACATTTTTACTGTATTCCACAAGATTCAACCATTTTCCCACTGTAGGCCGATCCGTGAAATTATGTTTATAATATCGAGCCGTGTGACTACCAGGGGGCCCTACAATGATTTGTGCATGTGAAATAATTTTCAAATCAACATCTGAGTCATCGATGTGAACATTTATTGGGCAAACTGCAACAACTTTGAAAACTTCAACAACAAAAGAGAACACAACAGAACATATGAAATAGGAACACATTTGAAACAGAAATATCCAGGCTTTGAATATGTGATGTATGTGTGTGTGTGTGTGTGTGTGTGTGTGGTGTGTGTGTGTGTGTGTGTGTGTGTGTGTGTGTGTGTGTGTGTGTGTGTGTGTGTGTGTGTGTGTGTGTGTGTGTGTGTGTGTGGTGTGTGTGTGTGTGTGTGTGTGTGTGTGTGTGTGTGTTCAGTTTAGCTCAGCTCATTTCCAGCAGCAGACCAGCAGGTCCTGCAGCATGGGACCTGGTGCTCTCTACACATGCACCTGTTACACTTGGTGCACGTGGTAGAAGACCTCTTTTTTAGGCCTGTGCACAACCAGCACACACGTCTCCGTCTGGTCGAGCCTGTGGCACCAATGTTGCTGCCCTCGCAGAAACCACCGAGACAGCCATCACCACGATGGCTGTCTCGGTGGTTTCTGCGAGGGCAGCAACATTGGTCTGTAACTCCACTACCATGCTGTTCGCGGGGGGGGGGGGGTGCTTTCTCCGCATGATCTGTGAGGACACCATGGATTTCCCCAGCTCTTCTAAGAACAACCTCCGTTTGTAGGTTCTTTGCTGGTTCCAGGAGAGATTTACTGCAGTGAACAGCACAAAAGCATTGAAGGCGGAGACATCAATGCAGTTGAAGAACAGGACAAGAGGCCACCGAAGTGTCCGCCTCCTACAGCTGTAGGTACTGACCACCTACAAACGATCAAGGAAAAAAATAGAATATAAATAAATATCCTTCCTCAGCATTCACAAGTATTTTATATAATTCATTATTTATATAAATGCAATAAATATGTCTAATGAATGATAAGCACTTATAATAAATACATAGTTATCTCAAATAAACACATGCAATCAGTGAGAATAAATAGGCTACGTTTGGAATCAATTCATATAGTAATAAAAGCATATAATCACATACCTTGTCAAGGTTGTCCACGCCACCCTTGCAGCGATTGTAGTCAATGATGACTTGTGGTTTCTTCTTGTCATCCTGATGTACAGCTGGCTCTCTGTGTTTGCTGGTCAGAAGTAGGACATTTCTTCCCCACTGCGGGATGTAGCTGACTGCTGTGGTGGTGGTTGTGAATGCAAACACAGATGACAAGACAGCTCTCTGCTTAGTCTGCTTCAGTTTGGGGGGAAGCTCAGGCTTGTTTGCCCTGATGGTACCAGGGCCACTTTCTTCTTCAGAAGCTCCTGGGCAAATGAGTAGGAAGTGAACAAATTGTCACATGTAAGTGTGACACCCTTGAGCCCCTCAGTCATGTCCAGGATGACTCGCTTTCCCTGGCCCTTCTCCGGAGATTCACCAACGGCTTTTCCAGTATACACCTGGCACCTCCAGGCATATGATGTGGCGACATCTGCGGTGATCCAGATTTTCAGCCCGTACTTCGCTGGCTTGCTGGGGATGTACTGCCGGAATTTGCAGCGGCCTCTGAAGGCTACGAGCTGCTTATCGACACAGATGTCTTCCCCTGGATTGAACAAGAGTGGGAGGCGCTCTGTCCACTTATCCCACATATTTCGGAAAGCTGTAAGCTTCTCCTTCTTGTATCGAGCAGGACGGGTGAGTCGGTCATCGAATCGGAGGCTAGCGCTTATCATTTCAAAGCGTTTGTGGGACAGGGTGGCCCTGAAGATTGGTCTCCCACTCTGGTCATCCCACAGGCTGCGGGTAGATTCCCCTTTGGACCGGTACACACCCGCCAGGATGAGAAGTCCCATGTAAGCCCGAATCTCTTCAGCATCCACATCATTCCATCCTGACACTGAACGCCTCCCATAGAGATTTGTCATCTGTAAAATTAGCTGAATCATGTCAGGAGTGAAGAAAAGGTCAAAAGAGGATGCCACATCATAAATTCTTGATATGGCATATCTTGTGGGCCCTGGAATCATGCCGGTGGGTGCCTGAATGTAGCGCAGCGTCTCGGCATGAGATGGAGACCAGACTTGCCCATTTTTCCCTGTCCACTCACTGCTGGGCCGGATCCTCAGTGTCCTCCCCACTTTCAGACAAACATTCAGAAGCACTCTCAGTGTGGAGGATTCCAGAGATAATTCAATGTCAGACTCAGAGCTTGTTTCTTCAGAAGAAGAGTCATCGCTTGCTGATGAAGGCTGCATGACCATTTCTACGGCCTCTTCTGCAGTGAAATGCCTCTTCATTTTAGCTCCTACTCTTGGCTCCAGGACTTTCTCCTTCTCTGCTCACTCGTGAAATAACCCCTCAGCCAAACTGCATTTTAACATTTGGCTGTGAAAGCAGCCAGGTGCGTAAACAAACTAACAGTTGTTTTTTGTTTTTTAATTACTCGAGCAACTCTTCAAAGACATGAAATGCATCTTTCAAAAGATCAAAAGATGTGCTTTTTTTTACCCTGAAGTGATCAGTGCATGTTTACAGATACACACAAGATGCCCTTTTTTTGACCCTGAAATGATCAGTGCATGCTTACAGACACACACACACACACCACACACACACACACACACACACACACACACACACACACACACACACACACACACACACACACACACACACACACACACACACACACACACACACACACACACACACACACACACACACACACACACACACACACACACACACACACTCACTCACTGTTGGGGCCCCGAATAGCTGACATTACAAAATGCATGGTTTTATACTGCAATGGCAGTGAGATAAAAAAAGGTGGTTTGAATGGCAGTCAATGAGGCATTTTTAGCCACGAAGGGGTCCAGAGGTAGTATCTGATACTACGTAAAAAATGATAATGCAGTCAAATAAATTTTGTTGCTAATCTTTGACACATACAAGACTCTAATAACCACCTAAGTTCAATGCCCCTACTAATTATTATATTGAACATTTTTCATTTTTTGTGTTTTTTTTAATAAATAACGAGATAATTCAGATAATGAAACAGGCATTTATATCGAATATTTGATAGATTTGAGTACGTTATAAGTTGTTTAAGTGATTTATTAAAAAAAAAGTAGAAAGAAATATTGATGTATGATGATTTAATAGCAGTTATTATGGGCGTGTACATTTTTGCCACGAAGGGGTCCAGAGGTAGTATCTGACACTACGTAAAAAATAATAATGCAGTCAAATCAATTTTATTGTCAATCTTTGACACATCCAAGACTCTAATAACCACCAATGTTCCATCCCTCTACTAATTATTATATTGAAAAAATGTAAGGTTTTGTGTTTTTTTGTAATAAATAATGCAAATAATGAAACAGGCATTTAAAGGTTTAAAATCCAGAATATTAATGTATGATGATTTAATAGCAGTTATTATGGGCGTGTACATTTTTGCCACGAAGGTGTCCAGAGGGTGCAAAATGCATCACGAGAGTATACAAAACATGTAAGAGTAAACAACAATGGATTTCAAAAATTTGACTCAAAAGAAGACTTCTTACAGAATTCCATGCGAAAAGCTGTAACACAGCTGAAATGATCACCAAATTAAAAAAAAAAAGTCAGGAAAAATGTACAAAAATGCCCAAGGAGGGCACAAGGGTTAAGAGAGAAACACATTTAGTCAAGCAACATTTATTTAATTTAAAAAATAAAACTATAAGTTGCAAACAAATCATTTGTGTAATTATGTAAACTATAAGTCTTTTTTCATTGTTTTAACATAGGTTTTTGTTTGTATGGAGGACGGAACATGACTTAAGTATAAATAAATAAATGTATGAAGAAATACAGGAATAAATAAATAAATATGTAATAAATAAATAAATACAGGAATAAATAAATACAGGAATAAATAAATGACGAAATAAATACATAAATAAATAAATGTTGAAATGAATACACAAATAAATAAATAAAAGAATAAATGCATAAATAAATATGGAAATAAATACATCAATGTATAAATAAATAAATAAAAGTCGAAAATAAAACAGAACACACGTTATTATTAGGGCCGGGACTCGATTAAAAAAATTAATCTAATTAATTAGAGGCTTTGTAATTAATTAATCGAAATTAATCGCATTTTTAATCACATATAAATATTTGACCTGAGAACAGTGAGAAGCAATTTTTTTCACATGGATTTTAGTATACCATTAGGCGCATTCACACCACAGTACTTTTCCCACAAAGGTTCATGAGAACTCTTTGAACCTGGGGGTGGATTAGGCAAATGAAGCCGCTGACGTCACTTGTTCTTCTTCTGCTTTGGGTTTACTGGCAGGCCGCAAACCACTTCACGGCGTATACTGCCGCCCAAAGTCCCCGGCCGGAAGTCCCCGGAGTTGGGGACTGGCTTCAGTAGAAGCTGCTGGGAGTCCCAGCAGCTTCTACTGAAGCCTTCCGAGTAAATCGCCAGAACGCCGACACCTCCTCATCTCCACCGCTCCCATGTTTTATTTTGTGTTGCCATAAGTTAGTCTCTCTGCGTTTCTGCGCTGGGCTAATGCTAATAATGCTAATGCGAGGATAATAAAATGGCGGCTTCACAAAACTTTTTGGGAGTTTTACGGGGCGTGGTTTGCAATCCGCCCAGCCAATCAGACGTATAGCTCTTTTCTCACAAGAGAGCCGCACGAAAGTCCCTGCTCTCTAGCAGCTCTCTGCTCTCTAGCAGGGACTTTCGTGCGGGTAAAAAGGTTCTCATGAACAAATTTTAGTACCGGCTCTTTTTGGTGTGAACACGATAAAAGAGGCTAACGTCCACGCTAGCTTCCACGCTAGCTGCTATATGTTTTGCATTGAGGTGATACTTGAGGCTTGATGTGCTGCGGTGATATGCGAATTCCTTTTTGCATAATTTGCACACAACCGTGCTCTTATCGACGCTTCCATCCGTCCGTTTTTTAAAACAACATTTCCCACTGTTGTTCACTGTGGTTTGTTGTTGTCTGAAGTCATGAACGTTAGTTGGTGCTCCAGTATAATCGGTACGCCTGAAACTCATCCAGTGAGAAACGTTCCGCGGTGCAAAAATAAGTGCGATTAAAATGCGTTAATTTTTTTAACGCGTTAATTTTTGTGTAATTAATTAATCTTAATTAACGCGTTAAAGTCCCGGCCCTAGTTATTATATATCTTTCATTTATTTCTACATTTACGCGACATACATTTATTTATTTATGTATTTATGTGTCCGTATGCTAATGAGGTGGGCGGTCCTAACCTCAGTCTGAAGCAGGATTCGCCAATTGTTGGAGCCAGGCAGAAGCAATAGATTTGTGGCAAGTCACATCATGTCGAGCTGAGACAAGTCCTCTATACATCGTTCCACACGAAACTGGACATAGTCTTTTGGTTCTCCGTTCTCTAAATGGTCCGCTAATGTTCGTAAATGATCTCCAATGGCTCTTAAATCAATATCCATAAATAAACCTTACAACTGTGGATAAACCATGGATGTATAAAGATAAGGGCTAAACAGTAAAGCTCCTGCATTCGAATCAGCGCGGTTATCCAGGCGTTAGTAGTAGAGCCCTCTGCCAGAAATGATCACACACTCCTGTAACCAATCCTGCTTCAGACTGAGGTTAGGACCGCCCACCTCATTAGCATACGGACACATAAATACATAAATAAATAAATGTAGAAATAAATGAAATATATATAATAACTAGGGCCGGGACTCGATTAAAAAAAATAATCTAATTAATTAGAGGCTTTGTAATTAATTAATCGAAATTAATCGCATTTTTAATCACATATACATATTTGACCTAAGAACAGTGAGAAGCAACTTTTTTCACATGGATTTTAGTATACCATTAGGCGCATTCACACCGCAGTACTTTTCCCACAAAGGTTCATGAGAACTCTTTGAATCTGGGGGTGGATTAGGCAAATGAAGCCGCTGACGTCACTTCTTCTTCTTCTTCTTCTTCTTCTTCTTCTTCTTCTTCTTCTTCTTCTTCTTCTTCTTCTTCTTCTTCTTCTTCTTCTTCTTCTTCTTCTGCTTTGGGTTTACTGGCAGGCCGCAAACCACTTCACGGCGTATACTGCCGCCCAAAGTCCCCGGCCGGAAGTCCCTGGAGTTGGGGACTGGCTTCAGTAGAAGCTGCTGGGAGTCCCAGCAGCTTCTACTGCAGCCTTCCGAGTAAATCGCCAGAACGCCGACACCTCCTCATCTCCACCGCTCCCATGTTTTATTTTGTGTTGCCATAAGTTAGTCTCTCTGCGTTTCTGCGCTGGGCTAATGCTAATAATGCTAATGCGAGGATAATAAAATGGCGGCTTCACAAAACTTTTTGGGAGTTTTACGGGGCGTGGTTTGCAATCCGCCCAGCCAATCAGAAATTAGCTCTTTTCTCACAAGAGAGCCGTACAAAAGTCCCTGCTCTCTAGCAGCTCTCTGCTCTCTAGCAGGGACTTTCGTGGGGGTAAAAAGGTTCTCATGAACTAATTTTAGTACCGGCTCTTTTTGGTGTGAACGCGATAAAAGAGGCTAACGTCCACGCTAGCTTCCACGCTAGCTGCTATATGTTTTGCATTGAGGTGATACTTGAGGCTTGATGTGCTGCGGTGATATGCGAATTTCTTTTTGCATAATTTGCACACAACCGTGCTCTTATCGACGCTTCCATCCGTCCGTTTTTTAAAACAACATTTCCCACTGTTGTTCACTGTGGTTTGTTGTTGTCTGAAGTCATGAACGTTAGTTGGTGCTCCAGTATAATCGGTACGCCTGAAACTCATCTAGTGAGAAACGTTCCGCGGTGCAAAAATAAGTGCGATTAAAATGCATTAATTTTTTTAACGCGTTAATTTTTGTGTAATTAATTAATCTTAATTAACGCGTTAAAGTCCCGGCCCTAATAATAACGTGTGTTCTGTTTTATTTTCGACTTTTATTTATTTATTTATACATTGATGTATTTATTTCCATATTTATTTATGCATTTATTTATGCATTTATTCTTTTATTTATTTATTTGTGTATTCATTTCAACATTTATTTATTTCTGTATTTATTTCGTCATTTATTTATTCCTGTATTTATTTATTCCTGTATTTATTTACGTATTTATTTATTTATTCCTGTATTTCTTCATACATTTATTTATTTATACTTAAGTCATGTTCCGTCCTCCATATATTTGCAGTTCTCTTTGTTTCTTTCTCAATGATCAGACTTTTGCTCTCGCTGCAGCTCTTCTCGTTTGCGCTCCCTCATTTTTTGCTTTAGATTTTGACACAAACCTCCCAGGTGGGCGGGACTTTCAGGGGGGTGTCCCCATTGGCTACTCAGCTTTTAAGTGACACCACAGATCATACAGTGCAACTCAGGCAGCAAACTACGGAGTCCACTCGGCCACATTAGTGTTGGTGTCTCCTGGGGAGTTTTCATGAACATATCGGACTTATCTTATGGATTGCAGTGCATTATACTTGTGTGGTGTAGTTTATACTTTATTCCAACTTTAAATATTGTAATACCTGAACACACTGCTGCTGTAAAATTATTTCCCAATTTAGGATTGATAAAGTGTCTGTCTTGTCTATTTATTTATTTTATAGATAAAAAAACACATCTATGTATTTTCAAGCTAAAGGTGATGCACAATATAAACTGTATACTGTTATTTTTCAAAGACATGTTACATTTCAAAAGCATATATTGCTATGTTTAGGACAAACAATTAAAGACTGCTTTAAATTAACAAATTCTACAATATAAAAGTGGCAGATTTGCTTTATGAAACAGAGCAGACCTACACTGTCAAAAAAAAATGTTTTTTCACAGAAATGTACTGTATTATTTTACAGACCTTTCTTGTTTTTCTATATTACGTGTAAATACCATAAAAATACAGTAAATTACTTTTATTTAAAATAAATAAAGGTTTTATTCTGTAAATTGGTTTGATGAGAAATCATCGTTTTTTTACAGGGTAATTCCATTGTTTAATTGTCTTGAATGTTAAATTACATTGAATTCTATGTAAAAACACATAAAATACACATCATTTTACTGCCTGTAAAATGAAGGCAACTTTCTTTTTTTTTTTGCAGTAAAACCTTCAATTTAATGTAACAAAATGTAAACAAAAAAAAAAAACTATTCTGTACTGTTGTAGAATAAAAAGAAATCTTATTATAAAACATCTCTAAAATGTTAAATAAATGTATACATCTTCACAAAAAATGTAATATATTGCAGAAATACCCAAAAATGATTTTGTGTAAATAAAGTAGTTTTCATAGTATACTAAAATAGTTAACTGTAAAAAAAAAAGTGTCAAATAAAAAAAACGTAAAATGTATGTAAAAAGCTACGGCACTTAAAATGGAATCCAGCCATACAACGGCAGACAAGACAAACAGGATTGGAATGAGTCCACAACACTCCTGATTGGTTGATATAAACGTCATCGAAAAAACCTGCCAATGAGCACTGTCCGCGCCTTTCAATCCAATTTGAAACTTCACGTCAGTTTGAGCGGCTCTCCTGCGGAGCTACAGAGCTGTCTGTATGTCTGCTCACGAGTTTATGGACTAATATCGGGATAGTTTTACATCTACACGTTAAATATGAGCATCGGGACGTCCACAGAGAACAGAAGACTTGAGATCTGGTGAGTCCTGCAACTGTAATGGAGTTAAACATGTATTTAGATAATCCTTAGTTTGTGAATGTTTAACTGTGTATTTAAGGTTACGTTTCTTCTTCTAGTTCAGTGAGTTTTGAGTGATGAGACATATATTTTAAGGGAATCTGTGGAATCTCAGCTTTCATATGATACGTTTGTGCAGATAGCATGAAGTAAAAAAGATCGCTTTTGCCAGTTATGTGCTAAAGTAGCGTTAGCCCCGTTAGCTGTTAGACTTGTGTTTCGTTTAGTTAAAAATGGTTAATATAGTCAGTTAGCTGAGTTTCTTCCCGTTAAGTAGGTAAGCATCATTAATAGGTTGTTAGTACATTTTAAGAAGTCCTGAGATGCTGTTTCTTGCAAGATGTCCCACCGGCGGGACAATCGGGCTATAGGCTACAGGTTAACAAGGTGGCTGCTAACGTTAGTTTACAGCTTATTGCAGTGCTGCCGCCATCCTCTCGTCTCCAACGCGGGACGATTACACATAAACGTGCAGCAGGGTGTCACAGTGTTGTCGCCAATCGTATTGTAAAGTTTCACAGCTTTTTTACAGCGCAATCCAGTTAGTTAATGTTCAGTAGCCAACAGCTATCATAGCATAAACTGCTAACCACTAACGTTTGGCTAACTTGCTAGTTAGCTCTGCTCTGTATATTACAAGCTAACATGACTAGCTAATGTCACACTGTGTGAACTAAAATAGTTGTTGTATTACTACATCATACATGCTTGGTCCAAATCTCTGCTAAAATTATTATTTTTAACAAAATTATCATTAAAGTATCTTTATTTTTTTGCATTTGTATCACACTTGGCATAAACTATTTTAGTTAATCAATTAGAACTGGAGAATTAAAATAATGATTTGTGGTAATCAAAAACAATGTATTTAAAGAAACACTAGGAATCACATAGGAAATAATACGGATAATTTTTTACCCATGTTGTGCCTTAGAAGTGTAGTGATACAAACATGATTTTTATTTAAAAAAGTAAGAAAGTTCAAATGAGAATTGGTGTTGATCAAAACAGGTTAATTGAGGAGGTAATTTATTGCAAAGATATTTACAATTTAAACTAATTTGGGTCACTTTTGATGCATGTTGGTTGTATGTTGTGTAACAAAGGGTTACCATGACAGCTGTGATGTTCACTCTTTTGACAGAGCACCAGTGGACAGTGAAGACTATGGAACAGAACATGTGATGGCTTTGTGTGGAAAGCTGCAGAAGCCAGCCGGTGACTCCTCATCAGTCTCTCCAGGCAGCACCCAGCTATTCGTCCATCTTGCAGATGAAAAGACTTTGATATGTGAGTAATAACTAACTTGTCTCTAACATAATATTGAATGTCAGTGTTTCCCCTAGGTTTACTGCTGATATATTCTAGGGGTCGATTATCGGGGCCGATATTCCGCATTTGACCGATTATCGGTATTGGCCTTTTTTAAAATCAAATTGCCGATAAAACTTTGGCTCTGATGCGGCCGTTTCTCTGGCTGCAGTCACCACTCTGTGTACACGAGCAATGTCCCGCCCACAGCGCTATCTGATAGGCTATTACTGAAGATGTTCCGGGCGGGAGCCAGCCAGAGAGGCGGGACCTTCTCAGATTACAGGCAGGTGCGAAAGAACGCAGACACAGGCTGAAGCAAGCAGCAGCGCTGAGCGGCAGAGCCATACATGTGTTAAACCGAAGTTCAACAAACATCCCTATCCACTATGCTGAAGTTGCAAAAACACCACGATCTTATGATCCAATTCTATCAGTTTCCCAGTTACACAGGGACGCGAGAAGTCAGTCAGAGTTGGGGGTGCGTGCAGCGTCTCGCAGCGGAGTAACTGTGGTGCGGAGGGGGGGGGGAGGGGCTGTGAGTGGAGCCTCGCAGTTTTTCAGGTTGATATGTGAAGCTCATTAGCTAGCCAACATGTATCTAGCAAATGTTTAGCAAAATATTAGAAGTGAGGCTACTAGACTAACGTTAGGTCTACTGTAATAGCCTCACTTTTAATAGTTTGCAAAACATTAGCTAGCACTAGTGTTTTACAGTTGCTAGCAGTTTATTGGGATTTTATGCTAGATAGACATATATAATAAATTAAGCATTATTGTTAGTTAAGCATGTCAGCCTGCAGCCCCACTTCTCGTCTCTCTCTAACTCATCGCAGAGGACTGCACTAAAGAAAAGGGCACAGAGAGGAAACCAGTTGTAAGATGTTTAAAAGTTAATTAAACATAATATAGGCTATGCTTAAATGCATTTCAAATAAGTTGTGTTGAGTTGTGTTGGAGTTTGTGTTATTCGACATTTTGACACCAAGATTTTTTTTTTTACTGCAAATGTATATCGGTTCCAAATATCGGTTATCGGTCTCCTTGATTACTAATAATTGGTATCGGTATCGGCCTTGAAAAAGCCATATCGGTCGATCCCTAATATATTCTTTAAATCCTCTGGAGCAGAGAGAGGAGCTGTGGATTATTGTTATTGATTAATGCAACAGTGTTTCTTAGGGTCAAAAACACTAAACTCAATTTAAAATGAAAGCGTTTAGTTTATTTAATAAAAGAGCTCATGTTCAATGTGAAAAGTGACCGTAGATATAGATTAGTTGCAATTTGGTGCTATATGATATATATTTAAAAAAATAATAATAATACAAAAATATATATGGGTTAGGGTTAACCCTATCCAGTGGTTAGTTTTAGGGTAAGCTCCACTGTTTTTTTATTTTATGTATTCACTTTAAGAGAAAGGGATTTCAGAAACAAGTCGCACAAGTTTGGCTCGAGGTAAAATTAACAAAAGGTAACTGTTGTTACCCCTTCTAAACTTATGAAATAATGAGAAAATATGAACGACTCTTCATAGAGCCACGTCCACACAGCTTTAAAGTTGTAGGAAGCTGAAGCATTACATTTGTGCCAACGGCTAGGTGTCGTTTTTACGGTATTAGAAAGTTGGTGTACTGGAAGGTTTAGCATAGGATCAATGCCCTTGGGATGCTCTCAATAACTGTTTTACAATTTTGTGTGTTTTGTGTAACCCTGCTTCAAAGGTCCACCATACAAGATGTAGGGGATCTATTGGCAGCTGCTGATAATAACATCCATCATTATGGTTTACTAATAGTTATCACTTCACTTCCTCCTCCAGCACCTGGACACAGCAGGAACCTACGCCAGGATCTTGTTTGTGGTCTTCAGCTCCGCCTTCAACACCATCATCCCGGCTCTGCTGCAGGACGAGCTCTACCAGCTGCACGTGCCCGTCTCCACCTGCAGGTGGATCACAGACTTCCTGTCTGACAGGAAGCAGCACGTGAGGCTGGGGAAACACCTCTCTGACTCCCGGACCATCAGCACCGGTTCCCCTCAAGGCTGCGTTCTTTCCCCTCTGCTCTTCTCCCTGTACACCAACAGCTGCACCTCCAGTCACCAGTCTGTCAGGCTCCTGAAGATCAGACGACACCACCCTCATCGGACTCATCTCTGGTGGGGACGAGTCTGCCTACAGATGGGAGATGGACCATCTGGTGACCTGGTGTGGGGAAAACCACCTGGAGCTCAACGCTCTCAAGGCAGTGGAGATGGTTGTGGACTTTAGGAAGAACGCAGCCCCACCCACCCCCCCCCATCACTCTGTGTGACTCCCCAGTAACTGCTGTGGAATCTTTCCGCTTCCTGGGCACCATCATCGCCCAGGACCTCAAACGGGAGCAGAACATCTGCTCCCTCACCAAAAAAGCACAGCCGAGGATACTCCATCACCATCTGGTACACTGCAGCCACAGCCAAGGATAAGGGCAGGCTGCAGCGTGTCATCCGCTCTGCAGAGAAGGTGATCGGCTGTAATCTGCCATCCCTCCACGACCTGCATGCCTCCAGAACCCTGAGGCGGGAAGATAGTGGACGACCCCTCCCACCCTGGACACAAACTGTTCACTCCCCTCCCCTCCGCGCTCCATCAGGACCAGAACCTCTCTCCATCAGGACCAACACCTCTCTCCATCAGGACCAGAACCTCTCTCCATCAGGACCAGAACCTCTCTCCATCAGGACCAGAACCTCTCTCCATCAGGACCAACACCTCTCTCCATCAGGACCAACACCTCTCTCCATCAGGACCAGAACCTCTCTCCATCAGGACCAAAACCTCTCTCCACCTCAACAAGGCCCGCTCCCCCCACTGACACTTTACCTCAGCCACAACGCAGACTCTATGCATTACATAATGGAGATCACAGGATGGTAAATAATGCAATGTTTAAATATTGCTTACTGCACATATTTTATATTCTATAATTTATTGCATTCTATTTCGATGTAAATTACTGCTTTATTTTATTGCTATCTTACTATATTTGTATTAGTGTTCTTAATATAGTTTGCTATCTGTGTACTTTTTTTTATTTGTATGTATGCACCACGACACCTAGTGCAATTCCTCATACGTGTGAACCTACCTGGCAATAAACCCGTTTCTGATTCTGATCTGTTTGTCCTCTATAAGGTTGCACTGCCACGTCTACAGTAGCGCAGAATGGACAGAGGAAACATGATTGGGCCTCATGTTTTTTGCAGCCAACATACATTCTCCAACAGACTTTGGATAGGAGGGTGAGTGAACAAGTAATCCATTGGTTGGAACCTACATCCCCAATGTTAGACGTACTAAATCCTGCACACTGCTCCTTCAAATGGACAATGTGAACATATGTCGCCATTTTGTAAATCTTGTTATTTTCAGTTGAGAATGTTTCAAAGTAATCTTAACAAAATTCTACTTACTTTTTGTTTCTACTGTTTATAAGTATGATGTTTAAATATGAAATGCTGTATTCATTAGTTCTATAATTCTACAAATATTTTTATATATAAGTTTTCAGAGTAATTGTTTCCTACAGAACATTTTGTGATGTCATTTTGTTGAACCTGTTTGATTGGAAAATGTTAGAAAAAAGCTGTAAAATAACAGTATTCTAGCTGTAGAACTTTAGGTTCTGTATTTATGTTGGTGTAAGATCATACAAATCTAATAAAAAAAATATGTAAAAAACAGTTTTTCTCATCAGAACTTTATTTAAGGTATTTGAATGTAACATTTTAAGACAATGGATTTTGAAAAGAGAGGAAAGTGTTTTCCTGTAAAATCTTTAAGGACAATTGCTGTATATTAATTGCTTTTGCACTTTATTTCAGTTTTTTTACTTTAATGTTATGGTTTTTGTTTGGCAGCCTGCTGCTCCCAGTCATTTGACCGTTTTTTGCCCGTAGAAGTTTTAGTGCTATACTTTTATTGAAGGTTATTGACTGTAAAAAGAGCAGATACACCTGTAAAATAACAGTGTTTCACTGCTGAACTTTAAGTTCTGTCACTTTATTGAAGGTGTTTGACCGTAATAATTTAGGATAAAACCGTAAAATAACAGTTTTTACATGCTTAACTCTAAATTATGTCCGTAATAAACAAGGGAAGATACCTGTAAAATAACAGTGTTTCTCTGTAAAGGAAATTCATTATATTTACTGTGAATTTACGTTTTTTTCCCATTATTGAAATTAGGGTATTTCACTGTAATTTGACAGTAAGTTTTTGGAAGCACCAGCTGCCAGATTTTTACCGTTTTTTTACAGTGTAGGCTGCATACCAACACAATTAGGAACATGCTCACATCTTACTATGTTGGTCTGAAGAGCTGAATCATTCATACACAATGGATAACAACGGTGTTGTTTCATTCTATATCCTGTGAGAAAATGATATACATTTAGCATTACAAATTCGACATACTATTCCTAGCCTGCGGAAGATATGAATAATCAACAGATTTGAATGGAATCTCTAACATTTTCATGTAGAATAAAGACAAAAGAGTGATTATACAAATTACATTTATTGAAATTTGAACCAGAAGATGAAGTCTCAAAGGAGTCTCAAAGGTTTTAAATAAAAGGACATAAAAGAAGAAGGTGGATAATAATAAAATCTATTAAAATGTATATGTAAAGACATTTGGTCAAATGAGATGACACTGAGCCAGCGATAACAGCAACGCGTGGATGAAGCTGGTACAGGTCTTTCTTCATGCCCCCCCCCCCCCCCCCCCCTCCGTGCTGTCCCCTCAGAGGAAGTGGGAAAACGGGATAAGACCTCTGGACACCATGCTGTCTCAATGATCCACACTGTTAATATGAGAGGAACATAAATGTTTTAGGAAATGAAAAATATGAAGTTAACAAATAAAACACAGCTCAGGGGCATCATGGACGGTAGGTTTTCCTACAAAGAGAAGTAGTAAACTCAGCCTCCATTGATTTTCATATCAAATTAGCGTGTTAATAAAATAAGCTATCATCGCTTATACTTGCATATCTAAACAGAATCATGAAAGCCTGTTGGTAGAGTCAGGCACGCGAGTCCGTTTGAGTGTGCGCCGGTGTCTGAACGCTCACTCACTGCTAGCTTTGTAGCTAACTGTCCCTGCTGTTAGGCTACTTAGCTTGCATTGTTATGGATCTAAAGGTAGCAAAAGCTAACTTTCATAGCACAGCTTTACTTCTCACTTAACACAATAAAGAAACAGACCGTATAGCACAAACAACACAAATGATCAATACTTACATATATTTTCACTTGTAGTATTATAATAATTGAAATGCTGATTCTTCTGGGGGTGTTCTATCCCAACACGTTCTCACTCCCAACCCGTCACATGTTGACGGGCGGTCAGGGCCCCTCCCCGTCACTATGTTACGCACAGGGTACCCCTTGAGAGTCAGTTTTCAACGGGCAGGGCGTCCCATTGACTTGCTTAGAGCTCCCTGAACGTTGGTAATAGACGAGTTGGGATCGCGGCGAAATGCTCGCCGCAGATCCATTCTCACAGCGTTTATCAACCTTTTTCTTACTCAATATCAAGCCAATATCAAGCCACACTATTGTGTTTACTTCTTTATTTTAATTGAATAATGTAGGACATTTGTTGCCGTCAGTTATGGGGAGAGTAGGGGCTCAGAATACTGAAATCTGTATTGTTTCATTGTTTTTTCCTTCTAATTTTGTATTCTTTTCTAAACCACACACTGTTATTTACTCAACAATAACACATAATTATCCTTGTGTTTATTTATTTGTTTGATTAATAAACACACGTTGGAGTCCGTCAGGACCGAGGGTCGAAGCAGCTCATAGTAGTTGCTTTAGAGAATTTTACACCCGGAAGTAAGTATTCTCTCCGCTTCGCTTCGTGATAGTCTGTGAAGCTGACAAGTGAGCGGCCCGACCAAGTAAGGAGACAGAGGCAGAACGTCTTGATACAACCCGGTGTGGGTATTTATTCATCTTTGGTACATGGTTGACCACATCAAATCCCCCAATGACTGTCTCCCACACTCTTCTCTCCCAAATGAGCCCAACATGCCACCCTTTATAGCCCCACCCATTGGACCGTACCATCCAAAAGGGGTGGCATGTGCAGAGATGGTCCGCTCAGATAAGGACCGTAGTTATTCACAATAAACATTTAGTGGAGAATGACAAACATCCTTTACTTACATTATATTTAATTACTGTATGAAAAGAAAACCGTTATAAACTAACAAGCCAAATGTACATGATAACAAAGCACCCCTGCCTCCAACCTGCTCCTTTAACCCCATCCGGAACGATAAAAAGGATCCACTGTTTCCCCGGGGACCCTTTACGATGACGGACCTTGGGACCGGAGACGGGAGAGCAGGCGGAGGTGAGTGTTTATGATGTTGACTGTTATAGGAGTAACTTGTACCATTAATGCACCTTATATCATTACCTTTACACACTAAACATATCCTTTGCACCTAATCTCAACCGCTGTCAATCTACCCAAACCAACACTTTTGGCGCTCTCGCTATAACTCCCCTTTCTTTCCAGGTGGAGCCGAGAGCCCGACCAGCGTCTGCCAGACGACATCACAATTTACTACGGTTGAATCATTTAATACACACTACATCAATAAATAGCATAACATGTGCAAATAGGCAATGTTTACCTGTACTGTGCAAATCCCGCTAATAAAGTGCAAACTGTTCACTAAAGTGCTGAGTGACATTTGTCCTGTGCAAACCCACATGTGCAAGATTACCCGGCCCGAAGCCGTCAGTCCATAGTGACGAAGTTACCTTTGTCACATTTCCTTCCCCCTCTCCCCAGGAAGCACAGTGTCCTAACCGTTTTGACTGCGGGACAACCAGTCAGCTACCAGGTTTGACTTCCCCGGCCGGTACCTGACCGTAAAGTTATACGGCTGCAAGGCAAGGTACCACCCCGCGATACGCATGTTTGCGTCCTTCATCTTGTGAAGCCATTGAAGTGCACGATGGTCTGTCTCCAGTATGAACTGCCATCCGAGAAGGTAGTACCTCAGGGAGTCGATGGCCCACTTCATCGCCAGGCACTCCTTTTCAATGGTCGAGTAACTTGTCTCCCTGTCTAACAGCTTCCGACTGAGGAAAACCACCGGTTTCAGCTCCCCATCCACTTCCTGCAGCAATACTGCTCCAAGGCCTACCCCTGAGGCATCTGTCTGAACGGTGAATAGCTGATTAAAGTCTGGTGCGTGAAGGACTGACTCAGTGGTAATGGCTTGCTTCAGGTCCTTGAAAGCTCTGTCACAGTCCTCGTTCCAGCGGACTTTGGCTGGTACCGAGGCCTTGGTGAGGTTGGTCAACACAACTGCTCTTTCTGACAGCTGAGGGATGAACTTCCGATACCAATTGACTAACCACAAGAAGGACTTTACCTTCTTCTTTGTGGTTGGCACGAGGTAGGAGGTAATCGCTTCGATCTTACTCAGCTGTGGGCGGATGACACCTCCCCCAATGACGTAGCCTCTTCATTGGCAAAGGCGCATTTACGGGGGTTGATGGTCAGTCCAGCATATGGATTTCATAGTTGACTGTTCCGACCTGTCTGGTGACCTCATATGGGCCCCGCCATCTAGCCAGCAGCTTGCTCTCACTGGAAGGTGACAGCAACAGCACCTTCTGACCAGGTTGAAACACTCTTTCTCTGGCCTTCTGGTCATACCAGGTTTTCTGAGTCTTTTGGGCATTCATCAGGTTCCCCTTGGCCAGGGCTGCCATTTTCTCCAACCGCTCCCTCATCTTGAACACGTAGGATACAATGTTTTCACCAGCAGGCTTCGGATTCTCCCAGTGGTCTTTAAGCAGATCCAGGGGACCTCTCACCTCACGTCCATACAACAGTTCAAAAGGTGAGAACCCGGTTGAGGATTGTGGCACCTCCCGGTAGGCGAAGAGCAGGTATGGCAACCACTGGTCCCAGTCGGAACCTGTCTCTGAAACAAACTTGCGCAGCATGCTCTTCAAGGTCTGTTTGTATCGCTCGACAAGGCCGTCCGTTTGGGGATGATAAGGGGTGGTCTTAATGCCCTTTACTCCTAGCAGCTGATACACCTGCTTCAGTAACTTGGAGAGGAAGTTTGTGCCGCAGTCAGTAAGTATCTCTCTGGCTATGCCTACCCTAGAGAAAAACTGTAGTAGGCAATTCGCCACATACCTGGCTTTAATAGATCTCAAGGGAAACACTTCGGGGTAGCGGGTAGCATAGTCACAAATTACCAGTATGTAGCGGTTTCCCGATGCACTTCTCTCTAAAGGCCCAACTACATCCATACCTATTATTTCAAACGGGGTTTCAATGAGGGGCAAGGGCTGTAACGGGGCATTAGCTACCCTTTGCCTAGATGTAATCTGGCAGGTCTCACAGGCCTGGCAAAACTGGGACAGCTGGGTGTACAGGCCTGGCCAGGCAAAACGACGACCCACTCTACGCAGTGTTTTATTAAATGCCATGTGTCCTGCCCAAGGAACTGAGTGGCCAAGTTCCATTACCGTGTTTCTGAGTAACTGGGGTAAAGCTAATGCTTCAATCTCACCCTGACGACGGTACATAATACCCTGTTTAATGAGGTAAGTAGCATCCTCCTTAAATCCTGCATCTGCTGTTTTTACACCATCAACCTCTGACACTTTCTCAAACCACTGTGTAAGGGAAGGATCCTTCCTCTGCAGCTCACCTACATCGGGGGGAATCTGAATGTCTAGTGGGTGACTAGGTACAGGGAGCTCAATGCTTTCCTTAGGGCCAGCCAAAAATGTGTCCCTGCGTTTCTGCGCTTTGGACAGGCGCTGCTTGTTTGTACCTGCCTTTAGCTCAGAATTATAAAATGGTAGCTCACCAAGGGTCGCCTTTGCCATCTGCGCTCTTGTAGCGACATTACACATCCTAATCTGGGTGTCTGAGTTTACCTTGAACTCCCCATCGGAGGGATTGGGCTTCCCGGGCACTTCTACACTCTGGGGATCTAAGAGAATGACTGGTGGAGGAACTGATAGGGCACTTGGTGATGGCTGTTCTTGCACAAGATCTAGCAACGTTGGAACATCCAGGCCTAAAATGACTGAATAAGGCAGCTTGGGTGCTAGTGCCACGGGAAGAAGGAAAGTCTGCCCCCCGACAGTCAAAAAGATCTCGGCGGTGGGGTAAGGCTTTTCATCTCCGTGGATGCAACTGATGGTAGCTTTATCAGGGGCCCACTGATCCTTGCCAACAAGACTTGACCTCACAACTGTCTGGAAACTGCCACTATCCACCAGTGCTTCCTCACGCTAACCATTGATGAGTACCGGAACTATACGTGCTTTTTCCTGCCTAACTACTGGTTGCCTGGTGGGTCTGGGAACAGTGCAAAGAAGAGAGGGCTTACTCTGTCTAGCCACTGGGCATGTGGGTCGTGTGTGGCCAACCTCATTACAATGGTAGCACCTTACTTCTGGCTGAACTTGCCTCTTAGCATAGGTCATTCGACTTGGCGTGGTTTGCTTGCCGCTGCTATTGCTACCATAGGTGTAACCACTACCCTTTTCACCCCCATAAGCATTACTTTTGCCCGACGGGTATCGGTTCTGGCAGTTCGCAAAGCTTTTGCTTTCTGTCCTTGCTGAATGAAATACTTCAGCGAGGCGGGACGCTTCCTCCGCAGACTTAGGATCATGTTCCCGGATCCAAACTTCCATCTCTGGGTTCACCATGCCGAGGAACTGTTCAAGGATGAGTATCTCACAAATGTCTTTGATGCTGGACGTCTCAAACCTAACCCACTTGCAGAAGAGGTCCTTCAGTCGGACGTACAGCTCACGTGGGGTCTCGTCCTGTTGGATGTCGAGGGCACGAAACTTCCGTCTATAGGTGTCATTGGTGATCTCGTATTTGGCCAGGATTGCTGCTTTGACTTGCTCGTAGTCCTCAGAGTCTCTAATGTCCATTAGCACGTACGCACTGCGTGCTTTACCAGTCAGCAGGGGAACCAATCGGACAGCCCACTCTTCTTGGTCCCAACGACAGACCTGGGCCATGCGTTCGAAGGTGGTGAGGAACTGTTCAATGTCGTCATCTGGCCCCAGTGGCCACAACTTTGGCTCGCGGTGAAGCGGTTGTTCTCTCTGACGTCTTGGCGACCTTCGCCTGGATGACGACGTGCTCCAGATCATCACTGCCTTGCTCTGTTGGCGGCCCCGCTCTCATCTCAGATACCTGGGCTTGAAGCCTTTGCCAGTTCGTCTCCTGCCGCTTCTGAGACTGCATGAGTGCTTTCATCATCTCAGACAGCTCCTCAAACCTGTCCCTTGGTTCACCAGCCGTGGCCCCCTGGTCAACTCCATGCGTAGCCACCCCGTCATCAGGCACCTCCATTTGGACGGGTTTTTTCCCTCTCGGCTTTTCCAACTCCTTACTTGGTAAATCCCACTTCTGACACCACTTGTGAAGTTGACAAGTGAGCGGCCCGACCAAGTAAGGAGACAGAGGCAGAACGTCTTGATACAACCCGGTGTGGGTATTTATTCATCTTTGGTACATGGTTGACCACATCAAATCCCCCAATGACTGTCTCCCACACTCTTCTCTCCCAAATGAGCCCAACATGCCACCCTTTAGAGCCCCACCCATTGGACCGTACCATCCAAAAGGGGTGGCATGTGCAGAGATGGTCAGCTCAGATAAGGACCGTAGTTATTCACAATAAACATTTAGTGGAGAATGACAAACATCCTTTACTTACATTATATTTAATTACTGTATGAAAAGAAAACCCGTTATAAACTAACAAGCCAAATGTACATGATAACAAATCACCCCTGCCTCCAACCTGCTCCTTTAACCCCATCCGGAACGCACTAAACATATCCTTTGCACCTAATCTCAACCGCTGTCAATCTGCCCAAACCAACACTTTTGGCGCTCTCGCTATAACTCCCCTTTCTTTCCAGGTGGAGCCGAGAGCCCGACCAGCGTCTGCCAGACGACATCACAATTTACTACGGTTGAATCATTTAATACACACTACATCAATAAATAGCATAACATGTGCAAATAGGCAATGTTTAACTGTACTGTGCAAATCCCGCTAATAAAGTGCAAACTGTTCACTAAAGTGCTGAGTGACATTTGTCCTGTGCAAACCCACATGTGCAAGATTACCCGGCCCGAAACCTTCAGTCCATAGTCGTCACATAGTCCCAAGCTCTGTGATTGGATGTTTGAGTGTGCGCCGAGGGTTACACCGAGCGTCGAACAGCACTTTGAAATGGGATGGAACCACGGCAGACTGTCCAAAACTGGATTTGAACGGGTCCACCCTGTCACAATCATTTGCGTTACATCAGCATGCGTAACAGTTGTAAATATGCAGTGGTGTTTATTTGTAAATCATTTAGTATAATCCCACAAATTCTGTGTTTTATATAATTCTGTGTTCTTTATTTATTGAATGTTCAATACCTGACAAGGTCGGAGATGAAAAACTTGGGTCGCAGGTTCCTCAACAGTGCATTACAAGACATCTATCAATATGTGTGTATACCTCCACCATTAAACTGTCGTATTCTGCACATTTCTTATACTAAATATACCAATATACCGATTGGATCAAATATAAAAGTCAGCCAAATTAGTATTGATACTGCAAGGAGACTTATATTGTGAAGAGAAATTGAAGATTTTGTTAAATTGCTGATATATTTATGATCCACGTCACGTTTTCAGTGTTGGCGGCAGTTCCTCATGTTTGTCTAGAAGTCTTCTCATCAGGGCTCTATACTTACCAAACTACGGCAGATATGTAATATGTAATGCAGCCGAACCGTGTATTACAATGCCGTTATGTGATGACCTCCAAAGAGAAAAGCAAGCAAACTCGGAATAAAGTATTATTTTATTTTTAAAAAATGTTTTCGGATTTCACATCAACAGGAAGTCCGGTTAACTAAAATGTCCGTCCGGAACAATACCCCAACCCATAGATCCGTGGGTGAATAATGTCAATCACCACATTACACACATCCCTTCACATTTAAATTCTAATTTGTATTAAAGTATTTTGTGAGGCCTTCTAAAAGGTTTATAAATATAATTAGGGTTGTAGTTGAAGAGTTTGTAACGGACAATGGCACGTCCATTAATTCCACAACCACACACATGGATTAACATCGATTTAATACATTAATGTAGCCTTTGTTTCTGCTAAAAGAGGTGTCGACCAGCTGGGGCAACAAGAACTTCGGCAAAATCGAGTGTGACTATTACAAAATAAATTATTATTATATTAATATTGACAATAACAACCGACCGTCAGGGAGCGTTCTCATGGCGTCTATTATCAACGCTATGGGAGGTCTATGAAGGTCTATGGGACGCCCTGCCCGTTGAAAACTGACTCTCAAGGGGTACCCTGTCCGTAATACAGTGACGGGGAGGGGCCCTGACCGACCGTCAACGTGTGACGGGTTGGGAGTGAGAACGTGTTGTCTATCCATGCTCAGCTACCGCACCGCAGCTGCATGTACTGTACAATCGCTGGAGGACTGGACTGTCACTCAAAAACTGAGTAGCCAATGGGGACGCACCCCTGAAAGTCCCGCCCACCTGGGATGTTTGTGTCAAAATCGAAAACAAAAAACGAGGGAGCGCAAACGAGAGAGCTGCAGCGAGAGCAAAAGTCTGATCATTGAGAAAGAAGAAACAAGAACTGCAAACAAAAAGATATGTTAAAACAAAGAAAAATACTTATAGTTTATATGATTACACAAATGATTTGTTTGCAACTTATAGTTTTATTTTTGAAATTAAATGTATTTTGCTTGACTCAGTTTTTTTCTCTTAAACTCTTAGTTTTGCTTGATTCTGAGAAAGTGTTGCTTTATCTTTATGAAGCAAACAAATCCCATAGGAGCACCCGTAGTGCGGAGATCATCATATCATTCTGTCTTGTATTACTCAAAAAAAAAAAAAAAAGTCTTGTTCGCGGGCGCGAGCCGGCTCCCGTCGTTCACTTAAAAGAGCTGGCTCGTTCGCGACCGACACATCTCTAATCAGTAATGTTTGAATCAGCGGAAGAGGGACCAGTGATTTTTAGACACTGACTGTTTACAATTGGAGGCTTGGTCTCTCTTCATTCAGTAAATCCACACTCAGAGAAAATTATTACAATTAGAATTTTCCATTATTTAACATTTTGTCCAAAAAATAAAAACATCAGCACTAATCAGGTTGTAATACATGTGATCAAATAAGAGGAAGTGTGTTGAAAAGACATTAATGAGCGTGACACTGGGGAGTCACGGCCCGTCTACACTACAGGCATCGAAAAAGCTTGAAGCTGGGCGTGTCTGAAGCTTGGCGATTTTTTGCGAGCAACGCGACCAACAACCAATCACATGAATCTCCCGCCCCCGACATACAAAGCAATAGCAATGTTAAAACGAAGTAAACTGGATATAAAATCCCCAAACAGGCGAAAACCTACCAGTTTCACCCACTGTCTCTGCCACCTCCCTCCATGCCTGGTTCCTCCGGTTTTTATCCCGGTAAATAGTTCTGGTCGTAAAGAACCAGGTGATTTGCTACCATAATTTCTCGTTTGGAATATGAGGAAATGAACTGCGGTCTGGCTCTCCCAGCTTGCACGCGGTTTGATTGGTTAGCGCTTGTACTGGCGGGAATTGCAAAAACGGGATTTGATTGGCTGACGCCAGCTTCGAGCAAGCATCGAGCCGATAGACGCTCGCGATGCTTGCAACGCCTTGCCATGCTACCCACAATGCAGTTCGGCGAAGTTTGAAAATATCCTACGTCACCCCATTCAAATGAATGGGCGAAGCGTTGAAAGCATTTTTTGACGCCTGTAGTGTAGACGGGCCGTCACAGTAAATCAGCTGGGAGTCTTCTCCTCATTCCTGCACTTCAGGGGCCCAGTGATGTCTGCTGGATCAGTGTGAACTCCCTTTGGTCACATGGCACTTATCTCAGAGAGGATTATCATTAACCTCTGCATTCTGGACAAATTCCCCACACGGCTCCATCGTTGTCTTCTCCTAATTATCCCCAAGTTTAATTGGCTAAATAAATCACTGCTTCAACAAAAAAACGGGCTGCATGTCTCAAACTAAATAAGCAAATACGGATATTGACTCCTGAGGTAGTCAGGACATATTGCAGGAATAGAGAGGTTAGCTTGGCTACTGGACTGTAGTTTCCTCTAGCACTGAATCCTAAACTCCATTCCAGCGTTCAGTTTGGAGTAATCCCAACGAGGGCGTGCTGAGGCTGTGGACCTGTGGGTTCATCATCATCATCTTCTTTATTTAAAGAGACTCTTGGTCCATTATTACAAGACATACAACACTCAAATATAAATTAAAAAAGGCAGTTATACCAATGTTTCCACAGAGGTGACTGGCATCGTACAGCACTGAGACACGGATTTGAAAGCAGCATAATGACAGAGTTATGAGAAACATTCAATCGACAGATGAATTTGTACATTAGATTTCTCAAAAGAGCATGGAACATGTTGACTCGTGCATTACAGAACATTTCACTTGCACTGCACCACCTTGGTTTTCTAAGCAGTATACGCAAACAGTCATTATATGCAACCTGGAGCTTCCGGAGGCTCGCCTTCTTATACTTGACCCACAAGGGGGCAGTATAGAGAGGAGTGCAATAAGCTCTAAAGAGGTTCACCTTAACCTTATCTGAACACCAAGAGAATGTTCTAGCCAACATGTTGGCTTGCATATATAAGACACGCCGCTGTCTATACATGTCATCATCATCAGCCATTTCATCTGTGATGATGTGTCTCAGATACTTAGTGTTACAGCAAACAGACAGCACCTGTCCTGACAGGTAGAATGTTGGAAAACAAAGGTTCTTATCCCCTTTTGCTCTGCAGATCATTACAGCGCTCTTCTTAGCATTGTATTTAACGTCAAATTTGACTCCGTAATCAGAACAAACATTTAGCAACTGTTGAAAACCAGCACTGCTAGGAGAAACAATAGCCAGATCATCGGCACATAAGATGGTTTACAATCACATTACCAATCACACACCCTGTTTTACAGACACTTAAATCATCTGATAGATCATTCATATAGATATTAAAAAGGCATGGTGAGCCCCCCCTGGCGGACTCCATTACCAACACCAAATGGCGCTGAGACTGCATTCCCCCATTTGATCAGCATGCTCTGGTTGGCATACCAATAAGCCAGGATCCTAATTATACTGTTAGGCACACCCCTTTGTCTCCATTTAAAAAACAGTTTATGGTGGTTAACTCGGTCAAAAGCCTTAGAGGCATCAATGAAACCAATCAGAACAGTGGAATTCTGTCTTCTATATGTTTCTACCATTTCCTTCAAAGCATAGATGCATAGCTCAGTACCATGCTTAGCCTTGAAGCCAAACTGGTTATCTGAGGTACATAAATAAGAACATAGTCTATCTAACAAAATTCTTTCCAGGACTTTGGATAACACACTGGCTAGAGCAATTGGTCTATAGTTATCCAAGCTCCCTACCTTGCCCGCTTTGTCCTTAATGACAGGGACCAAAGTAACAGTCAACATGGAGTCTGGCAACATACCATGAGTCATGAGGCTGGTAAAACAAATGGCAAGAAGAACTGCAACCTTCGGGCTTGCCAGTTTAAGGTGCTCTGGAGTGATTCGGTCAGAGCCGCATGCTTTGTTATCAGCTAGCTGTGCAATTGCTCGATAAACCTCTTTAGCTGTGATTCCCACTGTGTCACTTTTCACAACATTACCAACCTTAGGGGTCACTTTTAACACAATTAAGTGTAGTAGAGTAATGTTGCCTCCACAACTCAGCTATGTTATGGGCTCCAGATACTCCCTCTATGGTACACGGTAACGATGTACTGGCCATGTTCAGAGCCCTCTCCTCCTTCCAGAAGCCAGTCACATCATTATGAAGGAGCTTTTCAGCCATAGAGTCCGCTCTCAATGTTTCTGTGTGTTTGTTGACATAACGAACTGCATCTTTATATCTAGCATTTGTACGCTTTTTGAGATCCAGGACAGGCCCCTCTCTGGGCCTTCCTGCCTGAACCCAGGCCCTAAAAACATTCTTGGCTTCAGTGTATTGATCAGCCACATGTTTATTCCACCCTGGCTTGACGTTGTGTCTCTTCCTAGAGTAGGTACAGCACGGTCTACTGGCCTCCCATACAGCTCCCACAATACAATCATACATGTTACAGAGGTCTTCACGGTGAGAGCTTTCATTACAACTCACATCTACACACAGAGTTGCCACTTTGAGTAGATATACATCACTCAATACAGTTCTCCCATAATACAATAGCCTATCCTCATTTGTGAGCTTGGACCAATCCAGTTTAGTGGTACAGGTATTTTTAACCTCCTGATACATCTCAGGGAGACTATCACAATCTAGTGACATTACAAAAGGAATGTGATCTGACATTGATGCCTCATACACAATCTCAATTGATCTTACAATGTCATGGGCATTAGCAGTGCTTATGCAATGGTCAAGCCATGAAGTTGTATGCCAGGCCTCGCTTATATATGAATAGCTATCTGTAGGCAGAAGTATTTGGCTTGATAATATAAGATTGTTATCATCACAAAACTGTAGCATATGCTTAGCAAACAAGGACCTTTTGTCTGATATGTCAGCATTCATATCACCCACTACATAAACACTGGTGGAATGATTATCAACAATAAAATAATGTATAAAAGCAAGTCTGTTCAGGTATTCATCTTCATTATGCTGTGACTCATATGGTGTATATACATTGAGAATGCTAAACTCCTTGTTATTCATTTTGATCTGTACAGCAATACACCAGTCAACTTCAAGCCTGATGACATTAATGACAGCGTCCAGCTTGTTGTGCCACAGGATAGCCACGCCCCCTGCTATCCTTCCTCTCACTATTCCCAGAGATAGGTCCGTAGTGGACTCACCAGCAGAGATGGGGTCGTTACTAAAAAAAAGCAATATATTACATATTACTTTTTTAAAAAGTAATATATTACACTACTTCGTTACTCTCTACATAAAGTTACTCGTTACTTTACTCGCAGGGCCGGCCCGCCCCTCCCTGCAGGCAGATCACGCAGACTGCTAAAGTTTCAAATGTTCTCTTTAGTTCAGTTTCCATTGTCGCATAAGACTGATCCAGATAGCTCCTGAATGTTTTCCTATCTGACCGTGGCTGTCCTCTGTCTCCTACTATCTGTATATTTTTGCGCAGTCTATCTCTGCTCACGCTGTTGCGTCGGCGTGTTCTCCTGCGTGTTGGCCATGTGTTGCACTGGAACCTGACTGGAGCACACCGCAAAGACTTCTGCCGAGCACGTACGAACTGCGCATGCGTGAGTGGCAATAACTCCCCTTACCAGCAGGCGGCGGTAGTGTGTATTTGTCATTCAAAACAGGCAACAACTGGAAAACAGAGAAGAAGAACAGACTACGTGATATAAACAAACAACAAATAGCTGTGCGTTAGCTTCACCTTAGCATGTGTTCTTTGCAGGTGTTTGTTGAGGTTTGATTATGACTGATTTTAGTAAGTAACGAAGTAACGCGTGTCGGGGCAATGTTAGTAACTGTAGTGTGATTACTGAATTATAAAAGTAGCGCGTTGCACTACTCGTTACCGACAAAAGTAATATTATTACAGTAACTTTGTAACGCGTTACACCCAACTCTGCTCACCAGCCCCGTGAAAATTGTCATTAAGAGAGTTCAACTTTCCCAAGTCCTGCTTTGGTAAGAAAGTTTCTTGCAAGCATAAAATGTCACATTTTTGTAGCAAGTTGTCCACCACTACACGTCGGATCCTATCAGCAGCGCTGTTGCCCAGGCGCAGCCCGCGACAGTTAAATGATCCAACCCGCATAACGTTTAGCTAAGCAACTCAGCCGTAGCCCCATTCAGTACCCTCGCACCAGCAAAAGGTCTAGCTCTGCTAGCCCCTATCACCTCCGCTTTACGTGGTTCATAGTATCGCTTACAACTGAGCCTTCAGGCCAGAGTTCTGGGTTAAACATCTCCGCAACTTCATTGCACTCAGCACACACTTTAAACGAGCTATATCTGTTGCTCGCAGTGTCAATACGGTGACAGTTAACATCACGGCCGAGTTGTTCAGTTAGATATTCGGACAGTGTCTCAGCATCAAGGTCTGGCGAGAATTTGGTAGCAAAAACACTCACCAACTTCGTACGGACCACTTTTATATTCCCTTGTGCCAGCAGTGCCAACAATAGGCTTAGGCATCCTCCGTTCAGGTTTCCCAACAAGCTGTTTAGATAAGGCAGACTGGCCCTCGGCCCTATTCCTCCGACCTCGGCCCTGTTTCACAACTTGACTCCATACCTGCGAATTTACCGCAGTTCCTCCAGGGCTCACACAGGCACTCACGGTCCCTGACGCAGCAACCGGGTCAACACAGTTGGGATGTACATCAGTAGAAGAGCCGGGGGGCTTGCATCCTTCACTGACACCGCACCATCCTGGCCATCTCCCTGAGCGCTCCCACAGGCAGTTTCAGCGTCACTCGGTACAGCCAGTCCTCCACCATGACTCGGCTCCAACTGGCGTTCTACGGCAGCAACTCTGCTGTCCATGGTCGCAGCCACAGCACGCAGGTCCTCACCGATATCTGCCTGAACTTCCACTACGTGTCTTAATGCGCAAACTTCGCTGTGCAGTCGCTCCATCTTGCTCAGCAGCCTATCAAACGCTCACACTTCACTGTGCGTCATGTTGTCAATTAGGAAGACACATTTATTGCAGTACTAGTGGCAACAACTACTTGACATAAAACCATAAAATGACACAAGCTTCATAACATTTCTCACGCAGTTTAACACATTTGATCATCCAAATGGGCAATACTGATCTCCTCAGTTTGTTGTTATTCTGCTCAATTCCACATTTGTTCACAAACTCTGTTCGCTTATCTTTACTGCATTGTCATTTTTCTTCAAGTTTGTCATCACAGAAAGATGTTTGGAAACAGGAATGCCTCTTCTTAACATGGTAAAATCCTTGAGTTTTTCAAGGAGAACAACTCCTATAAATAATAAAATAGGTTCCAATCCTTCTCGGGACTATTTGCCACGTGTCCTCCCCTCTGTCACCCAGCTTTAATTCTGTCCATATAATAAAGGCACTGGTTGCCCAATTTTTTGTATTTAAAACAACCATAGTTTACCATTAAAACAAAAAAAACAACAATATTTTCAGAGGTTTAGCCCAAGCGGCAAACTCTGGGTAACAGCCAAGCCCCCAGGAAGTGCGCCGGAGTCTGATGAGAATATTCGTTATGGCCAAACGGCGATACTACACTTCCTTTAGGTTGCTGGGCCCGGAAACACTTTTTCCCATTGACTTACATTGGGAAAGAGTGGTCTGTAACTCGTTGGATAATTTTTTTTAAACTAAATAAACTACCCAGTATGAACGTTTGTATAGCCCTTATTAAAAACATTCGTTCCTCAAGTTGTACAAATGTGCTAATAACGTTATTCTGAGAGTTATTTCCCTCGGCATTATGAACGCGCATCTAACCCACTGGACCGCGCCGCCCGGCTCGTTCAAGTTACGTATTCAGCAATACATGCGTTTATCTTTACCCATGGATGCACAATAACAACGGACCATATCGCCTTACTGCCAGCCCACGGAGCTGTAATAATGGATATATTGCACATGTTTGCTGTAATTCATCATTTGTAAAATATTATACTACATGGGCTGTATGATGTAAATCTTGTACCGTAAATGTTGTATTAAATAAAGTTAATATTACCGACGTAGATTAACGTTCCTGTAGCTTCTTATTGCACTTGCAATTGTTTTAGTTACTTGTGGGCTACTTAACATGAATAATCACAGTTACTATCCTTTTACTCCATCACATTTCAAAAATAAATAGGCTATTGTTATTTTAACTCCACCACAGTAATCCATCATCAGCTTTACTTTTTAGATAAAGTTTTAACTCACAATTGATCATAACAGGCTTCAACATATACATTTGTATATATTACCAAGTGGTTTCATGTACAACCCACACAAGTATCATGCTAAATGAAGCTCTGTTGCTTGGATATCACTAGATCCTGATGTCAGCGTAATATAAAAGTACATAACGATTGATGTGTAACTTAGCATAATTTACTAGCTAGCCGCTAGCTTCTAACTGCCGCCTCGTTAATATAAATCCAGTACCATGCTGTCATGAACGCGTGGTGCTGTTACGTGTACGCAAATTCACGTGCTTAATGTGAACGAGCCTTTTGGGCGGCGTGGTTAAAGTTGCGCATGCTCTATGAGCGCACATACGGGTACTTCTCAGGCATGCCGGGTAATCTGTGACGTTTCGCTCTCTCAAAAGTTGGGCCATTTTGTCATCATGCGCCATTGAGCAACTCTCATAGGAATGAATGAGGCCCCGCCTCCCACGCTGTATCCAGTTCTTATTATACATCCATGGTAACAGCCGGGACGCCAATACGGAAGTGCCATACACTGCAGTTCATATATGGGCCGCTAGGGACTGGCTGCAGAAAGGAGCAATTTTCATAGACCCCCATGTTAAAATGCCCAACTTTACAGCAGAAAAAAACATGTTTATACCCATGGATGCAATAAATATTATTATCGATATAGTTTCCACCTTCATGATTATGAATCTGTGAGTGAATTGTTTTCTAACACGATCCTTTTATTTATATTAGGTCTTAACGTTTTTGCATAAATTAGGGCGTGGTCACTTTGATGGACATGTACATGCCTCACTGTCAGCTAACAGCAACTTGTCCACTCTGCTAGGCTACAACCATAGAGGCTACAACGTGAGTTAGTCATAGTACTGTACTTGACCCTTTAGCTTTAGCCATGTTCGTGGTGATTGTGCCTTTTAGGGAATATTGTTACAAATACCAGACAATTCAAATGTCGTGCTGTGCGCTTGAATGTACTAACAGAACTTCCAAGAAGTCTAAAATGATAATATTATACATGTTAACCCCGTTCGCAGGTGTTTGTGTGCTTGGTAGCTTAGCTTGTTACTTATTAGCCAGCTAAGGACGTAACCCTTTATGCATACATATACATTTTAGTTTATGATTCAGCCTTGGGTAAGACGTTTATAGTCTATGGCTATGACGCCCATAATGCTAAACGGGAGCAAATGTTAATAGGGGACCCAATTATCCCAGTGGTGGCCGCCGGAGCTAACGGAGCCGCAGGGGGCTAGCTCCAGCCGGCGTCCCGGAGCTAGCCCCTTGCGGCTCCATTAGGTCCGGGCGGTGGAGTCCGTCTTTTCTCAACGTGTGAATGACAAGCATTAAGAATAACAAAATATAGCTAATTCTCTTGCAGATTGTCTCATTTGATTATGAATGTAACGTTTATATAGGGGAACTACACTGTTAGCAGTAACTTGGTATGCATGTATTTCATGTTAGCTTAGCTTCTTAGCCTGAGCTAGCTCTGTTTACTTCCAGTTCGGAGGCAGCAGGTCCCGCCTCGGCAGGCCGACTCCGTCTACTAAGGGCTTCACGGCTGTCACTACCTCTTATTATACATCCATGGTCACTACCCGATCTGCAGTGCTCATGTGCGAGATGGTACGCCATATTGGACAACTCCGGACGGCAACCCAAGTAGGACAACATTCACACAGTGGCTTTTGGCAAAGCTCAAAAATAAAATGAGAGAGAGATGATTTATTGTTATTACAACGTCACTTCACTATTATTTAACAACTCTTTTTATTGGGTTCTTTTATTTGGGGTTAAGTACATTGTCAGAATAAGTGAGAAATGGACTTAACTTCTGTTAGACAGCTATCATACTGAATACATATTTACTGTGAATGTGTGCAAAAATGTATGGCATATAGCTGTCTAACAGAAGTTAAATCCATTTCTCACTTATTCTGACAATGTACTTAACCCCAAATAAAAGAACCCAATAAAAAGAGTTGTTAAATAATAGTGAAGTCACGTTGTAATAACAATAACTCATCTCTCTCGAGTTTTCCTTTTGAGCTTTGCCAAAAGCCACTGTGTCAATATTGTCCTACTTGAGTTGCCCTACGGCGTTGTCCAATATGGCGGACCATCTCGCACATGTGCACTGCAGATCGGGCAGAGCTGCAGATCGGGTAGTGACAACGGCAACTCTGCAGAATCCTATGGGTGACGTCACGGACACTACGTCCATTTATACAGTCTATGGTTTAGCCTCAATGTGTGTTTTTTATTCAAAAGTCCGATTTAGTTATTTTAAGGATATACTTAATTCTGTTAACAACTAGCCCATGCTGACCTCGGTACTTGACAAAAAGCCTTTCTAATTGCAGCGGGCAGCAGACAGTCAGCCCCACTTGATATCAAATCTGTGCTATCTGCTTTCATTGCCGAAAGCTGCAGGCATGTTGTTATTCTCCATATTCCCTATTTTCAGCCACTGACCTTAATGATGACATTTCTAATTCTCTAGTGATGCTAGTTCTATAAAGCTATAATTGTGCACAGCGTAGCTTAAAGCTAATATGTGATGTTGCTAACACGCTGAAAAGACACTGATGACTTTCTAATACTTATTCATTCATCCTTCACTTTTGCATGTTGCTTTTGCAAGTTAGTGATAACTACTACCAATGAGCCCCAACACAGCTGGAGGTTGTGGGACTTTCTTTAGTCGTGCAGGTATTGTTTATATTAAGAAATAATTGGACAAACTGAAGTATTGACATTTTTTTATTTGATTTTCAAATGTCATGGCAATCCATTCAATAATTGACACTACATTTGACACTTGAGGGAACATGTCAACCTGCACTGTAGAACTGAAACGTTGCCTTTAATTAAATGTTTTATGTCAAGAGATTTTACATAACTGTATTAGCTTAGTTTAAAGAAATAATAATAAGTATAATATATATTTTTTAAATGGTATATTATTGCTTTCGACTAACCTAATACAGTTCACATAATACATTTAAATAAAGTCAACATTTCCGTTTTTTTAAGTGTGCTGGTGGTGCAAGAGGAACATTCCAGAGAACAACCAAAGTCAGAGGGAGTGATCCTCTGGGAACCATGAATGTGTGAAACAGACAAACCCATCCAATAGATGAGATTTGTCACTGACTGATGACATTGCTAAAAACGAGATCAGCGCAGATAGATGGAAAAATAAAAACCTTATTTTTTATATATTTTTTAAAACATACTGCTCGTGCGTTTTTTTTCTTCTTCCAGTTGGTAGTGTTTTGATATGGGAAAATATACTGCATCTATCTGGCGCTTTCATAGTTTTTGAAACTATTCACAAACATTGTCCTACACTGGTGCCAGAGGCTGCCATCGAGTGCCACCTGCTCATCAGGAGCGATGAACATTAACACGCCACGGGCTACGCCATCGGGAGCAATATGGGTTCAGAATCCTGCCCAAAGACACTCTGACATGTTGACAGCAGAGCCGGGGATCTAACCACGACCTTCACATTGGTATAGATCCACTGTAGCTCCTGAACCACAGCCGCATCTATCTGAAGTACAGTGTAATGATTACTGATGGAAATAATCTATAGTACGTAAATAAGTCCCAAGTTTCAATACACTGAATTTCCTTCAAAGCGTTCACACCCTTGATGTTACACTTGCAAAGTATTCTTCATAATCAATGCTTTTACCCAGGCTTGTGGAGTAATGGATTACATGTAATGGGATAACGCAATAAGGATACAAAAAAAGTAGCTTTATTCCCTAAAAGTTCCATGAAAACGGATGTAATTAGATTACTGGTACATTCTTTAAAAAAAATTAGGATTACTACATTTTTTTCGTGCAACTAGTAATCGTAACGGAATACATTTGTATAGTAACCCTCCCAACACTGCATGTACACTGCAAAAACTGAAACGTTGACTTTAATTAAATGTATTATGTCAAAAATAATCGCATGAGTAGCAATAATATAAAGTTGAACCTAATGTATTTTATTCAAACTTAATATTATTACTTTCAACTAACCTAACACAGTTATGTGAAATCTGTTGACATAATACATTTAATTAAAGTCAACCCTTCAGTTTTTTCAGTTGCACCTTAGGCTTTTCAGATCCTTTTCTTGGATCCTGTGGGTGTAACAGCGGTGAGAAATGTAAGTGTAATATCAGTTCTGGAATTCAGTTCTCTATTGAGCACATCAAGTAAATACGTTGTTGTACATAGTTCTGAGATTGAGGCACACATCTCGTCTCGTGTTTCTACTGCAGTGGTTTAAACGCTGTGAAAAGCTGTACCATGCTTTTGTGAGACGCAACCTGCAGAGCATCCCTGAAATACCTCTGCAGATCTGTCACAGATGAAACCTGCGTTTAATAAAGGCAGTGTGTTGTCAGCTCATAACCAAGGAGAGCTTTCACACCATAACGGCTTATCCAGGGGGATTTTCCCGCTTCTATGCATCTGCTTAAGATTTCCTTCAAGATGAGATTTCTTCTTTTTTGTTGTCTCTTTGTGAGCCGGGTGTCCAATGCCCAGCATGAGTCTTTGTTGTTCAGTGTGGGAGAGCATGTTAGGGTGTAAATTGCTTTGACACATACTTTACAAACTATTCCTTCGTGATGGAAACCAATGAATAAAAATCAGAAGCTGTTTGCTGTCCAGAAGTGAACGGAAAAGGAGAGAAGGGGCTCTTTAATCCATGTAATGTGTTATTGACTGTAACCCCGGAGGGATATATGGGCAGACAGAGGATGACACTTTTTCACCTACAGCACAGTTCAAGCAATAGAACAATTCCAATGGATCTACGGCTGTCTCAACCCAGTCTCACAAAAAAACGTGTAATAACTACGTTGGTCCACAACGTAGGACGTAGTATATCTACAAAAACGCCTCTGAAATTGTAAGATGCATACGTTTTTTTTCACCATTCATTCCAATGGCTGGCTTCTATGTCACGTGATCTTCAAATTTCTCCCTGCCGAAAAAAAAACATGGCCGACCTTCGTTTTATTCTCGGTGTAAAATGCCTATTTTAAGGTTAGTTTGGTCATTAAAATGCGTTTTGATGTCATTTCATGCGAGAAATATGAGTTGTTATTTAAGATTATGTGTGCAGTGGGTGTACATGATCTTTAGTTTGCTAGTTATTACGAAGATTACTTCAGGAAATTGTGTCTATACAACGTTTTCATTGTTACCAAGATGGTTGCTAGGGACGCTGCTATCGATATTATTTCTGTTATGTTGTGTAAAATGGTGTTATCTTTATTGCTACCCCCTTCCCCGTCAATGTATAGTGTTGGTCCACAGTGCAAACGTATTAGTTATTAGCTAGACTTTTATTTAGCATCTCAAAACACATGTAAACAGCTTCATGCCCGGGAGGCGAAGACCGGCAGTCCGGCTCACTAAAATGTCCGTGCAGAACAATACCCTGGCCTAACCCATAGATCCGTGGGTGAATAATGTCAATCACCACAATAGATACGTTATTTTCCGTTACCAACACCGTTATTAGTGTTGGTCCACTGCTTTTCTCTTTGAAAGTCATCACATAACGGCATTGTAATACACGGTTCGGCTGCATTAAATGTTACATATCTGCTGTAGTTCTCTATTTATAGAGCCTTGATGAGACAAACATGATGAACTGGAAACGTGACATGGATCATAAATATATCAGTAATTAAACAACATCTTACATTTATTTTTCACACAATACATCTCCTTGCAGTATCAACACTAATTCGGCTGACTTTTATATTTGATCCAATTGGTAGATAGGCTGTATTTACACCATAAACGTGCACACCTGATATAAAGGGACACCTAGTGGTTAAAGCATGTTATTGAATTTCATTATTTTTATTATTAGACATTAATAGAATCCCTATAAATTATGTTCATTACTCGTTATTCTCTACTAATAGTTAATTAAAGACTGTATATAATGACTATTTTGCACATCCCTTTCAAGATTTTCTAAGGTTTATTGACATATTCACAAATGGTGTAGTTATGCAATGAATGTAAAACTTTGTGTATACCTCCAGGAATGTTAACTATGTTGAAGCACTTCTTTTAACTGATATTATACATATGTATTATACTCTTATAAGATGTAGATAGTATAAGAAATGTGCAGAATACGACAATTTAATGGTGGAGGTACACAAATATTGAAAGATGTCTTGTGATGCACTGTTGAGGAACCTGTGACCCAAGTTTTTCATCTCCGGCCTTGTCAGGTATTGAACAATCAATAAATAAAGAACAGAGAATTATTAAATATAAAACACAGAATTTGTGTGATTATCCATCCATCTTCTCCCGCTTATCCGTGGTCGGGTCGCGGGGGGTAGCAGTTCCAGCAGAGAGCCCCAAACTTTCTTTTCCCTGGCGACATCAACCAGCTCTGACTGGGGGATCCCAAGGCGCTCCCAGGCCAGCGAAGAGATATAATCCCTCCACCTGGTCCTAGGTCTACCCCTTGGTCTCTTCCCAGCTGGACGTGCCTGGAACACCTCCCTAGGGAGGCGCCCAGGTGGCATCCTAACTAGGATTGTGTGATTATACTAAATGATTTACAAATAAACACCACTGCATATGTACAACTATACACATGCTGATGTAACGCAAATGTTTCCAACTTAGGATCAATAAAGTATATCTTATCTTAAGCTGATCGATGGCTACTGCCAGATTTGCAAAATGTGCCTCTGAACATTGACAAGTGCATGTTTCAGGCTTATCAATGAACAACAGGAGGGGTCACATACATAAGACCAGCTGTTAAATAAAGCTCTTCTGACCTTAGTTGTCGTGTGGGTATATATTAATGCTGCCCATTGGGCACAAGCAATTTTCGCCCATTTATTAATTATATTTTTTTAATTTGAGTGTTTCCTATCCCCTAAACCTCCAAAATCAAATCAAATCAAGTTTTATTTATATAGAACATTTATAAACGATTTTTGGTCGAGCCAAAGTGCTGTAATAAAAATAGTCTACAGTAGAGACACTTTACAGCAAATACAACAGCACAGATTGTTCAGAATATCAGTATGAGAAAAACGACACCCTCTGTCCTCCAGGGATGTACACAGTTTAATACTGGCAACTTCTTATTATGGGAAATATGAAAATGTCTTTTAAAACTACAATTCCCAGTAGAGACGTGCCAGCATGTGTAGTTCTGGGAACGGGGTGGGGGAGGGGGGGACGCGGTGGACCCGTTCAAATCCAGTTTTGGACAGTCTGCCGTGGTCCCATCCCATTTCATGGGTATTGTTCTGCACGGACATTTTAGTGAGCCGGACTGCCGGTCTTCGCCTCCCGGGCATGAAGCTGTTTACATGTGTTTTGAGATGCTAAATAAAAGTCTAGCTAATAACTAATACGTTTGCACTGTGGACCAACACTATACATTGACGGGGAAGGGGGTAGCAATAAAGATAACACCATTTTACACAACATAACAGAAATAATATCGATAGCAGCGTCCCTAGCAACCATCTTGGTAACAATGAAAACGTTGTATAGACACAATTTCCTAAAGTAATCTTCGTAATAACTAGCAAACTAAAGATCATGTACACCCACTGCACACATAATCTTAAATAACAACTCATATTTCTCGCATGAAATTACATCAAAACGCATTTTAATGACCAAACTAACCTTAAAATAGGCATTTTACACCGAGAATAAAACGAAGGTCGGCCATGTTTTTTTTTCGGCAGGGAGACATTTGAAGATCATGTGACATAGAAGCCAGCCATTGGAATGAATGGTGAAAAAAAACGTAGGCATCTTACAATTTCAGAGGCATTTTTGTAGATATACTACGTCCTACGTTGTGGACCAACGTAGTTATTACACGTTTTTTTGTGAGACTGGGTTGAGACAGCCGTAGATCCATTGGAATTGTTCTATTGCTTGCTGTCTCCTCAACTCTACTCCTTTTTTAGGCATCCAACACAAGTGCCATGAAGCCTTCTGTTGGAGAGTGCTCAAACTTACATTTTGAACCCATTCAAACAGAAATACAGGCTGCTATTTTTACCACTCTTTGCCTGTTGAGAACATCTTATGGCGCGTTTCCACTACACGGCCTCGCTCGTTAGGACTGGCTCACTTCGTTAGGACTGGCTCACTTCGTTAGGACTGGCTCACTTCGTTAGGACTGGCTCACTTCGTTAGGACTGGCTCACTTATGGCGCGTCTCCATTACAGTTTAGGAACTGGGGTAGTATCTATAGTAACGCAGTGTAGGCGGAGCGATCGGCTTGTTGTTGTCCTTCACTACGCGATACTCACTCTTCATCTTTTTCAGTTTTTCCCTACACTGCAAGACAGTCCTCGAGTAACCGCTTCCGCACATCAGTGTAGAGACCTCCTGAAATGCTTTCATATTGCGAGTTGTCCCGTCGAGCTCCCGCTGGATCTTGTCATCTGCAATAAAGTGTAGGAACATCGTAACTTCCTCGGCGGACCATGGTGTGCTTTTTTTTGCCATTTTTGTTGATCCTCTGTTAACAAAAATGCTGTTTATAAAAATGCTGCATATATATATATATATATATATATTTATTATGCGACGATTCTCTCTGACCAATCAGCAGTCGAGAGTGACGTCACAGCCTGGTTGTTCCTGGCCCTAGAACCCCGATTTTATGGGGCCAGAAAAACTGTAAATTAGGACCCGCTAGCCGGTAGGCTACTAGGCCAAGTGGAAACCCAAACAAAAGCGGGTCGCTGACGTCACTTAAACGGGGCTCCGCGCTGTAGTGGAAATTCGTGTTTCACATTTTACAATTAACTGTAAGGGACATTGTGAGCACTGACAAAACAGAAACGTTTACTTTAATTAAATGTATTATGTCAACAGATTTCACATAACTGTATTAAGTTAGTTGAAAGCAAAAGTATTACATTGAGGACCTCAGGGCCGGACTGGGACAATAAGTCAGGCCGGGAATTATACACCCAGCCAGGCCACTACCAGTTTTTTGTGGCATTTTGCTGGATTTATTTGTCAATTTTTACAGTGTTGCTGCCCATAGTGATAGCCCTCTAAATCTACTACCCAAAAATAAACATATGGAGATGAGTTACTATTTAAAAAAATGTGCAAATCTATTTAGGAACCCATTCATGTGAACATATTTTAAGTGGGGTGGACCTCAAATCCTCCCCCGGTAAGATTTTTTTTTAAATGTTGGACTTAAATGCATCAATCTGGTGCACTTTGAGGGGAAAATAAAGAGACTACACCCATATGAAACAGAACTGTATACATTTAAATAATCATAAAATCATAAGAACATGGCCATAACCAATAACATACCATATCCAATATGAACAAACATTGAAACTTGTTTATTTATTTGTTTTTGGTTCATTTATAGTTGTGAGTGTGTCTGTGCTCCTGAATCAGCCTCACCTGTCTCCCCTCTCCCCCCTGCTCCTCTTTGAGGCAGCAGCAAAGACTAGTTTTAGCTCTCAACAAGTTTTTAAAGTTTATCTTACCTTTTTTCACCTAGTTAACGTTTTTTTATTATTATTCATCTATATTTTACTAATCACTCCCCCCTCAAATGGAAATATGTGTTTACATGAATGGTGACCAAACCGTGAGACCCACTGAGAACTAAGTTAACTATCTAAACACTCAGCAGAGTCCTTTACCTCACCTGAGCTGTAGTTATCAGTCTCTCAGTCTGACAGCAGAGGACTCTCCCTCCACCTTGTTGTTGAAACAGCTCCTTATATCCGTTAGCGCAGCTAGCTAGCACCAGATGCTAACAACAACAATAGCCTACACGTAACCGGTGCGCACGCTTTCTCTCTCTCGCTCGCGCCACACATACACACACCCTCCCGAGCTTGAATGACACACAGAGACCAATCGAGGGCATTAGTGTATGGTCTGTATGAAATGTCGGCAGGCCACATCATGTAGACAGCCAGTCACCCTCTGTGAGCAACCCAGTCTCACGGCATTTCGTGTTCACCAACACGATTTTTAATCTATTGATTCGTGTTCACGAACACGATTTGCCCCTTTCTTTCGTGTTGCACAGCACGATTTAAAAAGCAATGTATTTCTACTGCCTGCAGCACGTCTTTTTCTCCGGTCGGGTCGAGGAAGACCGGAAGCTGTGTGGTTCATAAAAACATATTCTTACTCAATATCAAGCCACAGTTATTGCTTTTATTTGAAATCGTATAATTTCGGACTTTTGTTGCCGTCTGTGAGGAAAATAAATGGGGCTCAGAGCCTCAGGATACTGAAATCTGTATTTTTAAAATCTTTTTTTCCTTCTAATTTGTTATTCTTTTCAAAATAACACACTGTTATTTACTCACCAATAACACACAATTATCCTTGCTTTTATTTATTGGTTTAATTCCATAATCTCGGGCTTTTTTGGCGTCCGTCAGCAACTGAATTTCAAAATAAAATAACCGGAAACAGACGTAGGCATTTCGAGCGATTACCCAAGATCCTCAGCTATGGTTTTAAGCTCGTTTATTGGATGTTTTAGCCGCAATGCATGCTGGGATTTGGTGTTTGTATGATATGAAATCCGGAAAACATTTTAAAAGAATAAAATAATACTTAATTCCGAGCACTCTTGCTTTTCTCTTTGAAAGTCATCACATAACGGCATTGTAATACACGGTTCGGCTGCATTACATATTACAGATCTGCCGTAGTTCTTTATTTATAGAGCCCTGATGAGAAGACCTTTGGAAAAACTAAGAAAATGCCGCCGAAACTGAATACTTGACGTGGATCATAAATATATTCAACCATTAAACAACATCTTCAATTTCTCTTCACACAATACGTCTCCTTGCAGTATCAACACTAATTCGGCTGACTTTTACATTTGATCTAATTCACAGATAGGTTATATTTACACCATAACGGTGCACAGCTGATATAAAAGGACTGTAGTTTTTAAAGATATTACTGATTTTCTTTGAATGTAAGAATGTAAATACTGAGTCTGAAATAGTATAGCAATATGCTGTAAAACTATGTGAAAGCATGCATAAAACTACACATCTTCAGATGTTGTACGAAAACACAAGTGTCCTACACTAATAATACAAAGCTATTATGGCTGTGTGTACCTTGTGTGCACCTCCTAGTGGTTAAAGCACGTTATTGAATTATTGTGTTTTATTTGATTAAAAAAATATTAAGAGTACATACTTTCATAGGGGGAAAGTATAAATATAGAATATAAAAAATCAAGAAGATATTATAAGTGATCTCTACAATAAAACAGTTTAGTGCAGAATGTAAAAAGATATTAATAGGAGGAGGTGCAAAACAGAAAAACGAATTAACCTTTATTTAAACATTAAATAACAGATTAAGGTCTTCTTTTAAATAAGAAAAAAACTTTGGGGGTATCTATCTACAGATAAATATTAAGCCTGACAAAGTACTTAATTAACATCTAATATATTGCTTTCCTGCAATGTTAACTATTTTGAAGCACTTATTTTAACTGATATTATACATATGAATTATACTCTTATGTATGTAGATAGAATAATAAATGTGCAGAATATGACAGTTTAATGGTGGAGGTACACACATATTGATAGATGTCTTGTAATGCACTGTTGAGGAACCTGTGACCCAAGTGTTTCATTCATTGCATAACTACACCGTAGTTGTGTATATGATATGTCAATAAACCTTTGAAAATCTTGAAAGGGATGTGCAAAATAGCCATAATATACAGTCTTTAATTAACTATTAGTAGAGAATAACGAGTAATGAATATACTTTATTACCCGTTTCCATTCATGTCAATTGCAGATACATGTTTAGTCTTCTCAAGCACCAACTATCAAATATCTCTCCTGATTGTTGGCACTTGACAATCACCTTCCCTGAATTTTACTCAGGTGTAACTAAAGTCTGATTTAAGGGTTGTTTATATTTCACATCATTAATCAGAATCTGCAAAGTAACTCAAATAAATGCAGTGGAGTAAAAATACCAGGTTAACCTCTGAATTGTAGTGGAGTAGAATTACAAAGTAACAATGAGCTGTCATGTGGGTATTAATGCTGCGCATTATGGACACAAGCGATTTTCACCCATTTATTAATTATATGTTTTACATTTGATAACACCAATGTGTTTAATACTTGCAACTTCTAATTGTGGGAAAAACGAAAACGTTCAGTAGAGACGTCCCATAGAACATTTTGCGAAACACAATAGCCAGCATGTGTAGTTCTGGGGGGCGTTCGATTCCAGTTTTGGATAGTCTGGCGTGGTTTCGTTCCATTTCACACAGCTGTTTGACGCTCTGCGTAACCTTACGGGGACTGTAGTCCTTAACGATAGCTGGGGATTATGGGTAGTGTAGTGTCTTCGGCCATCCTAAACTCAGAAATGTTGACAATCGCAATGATGCTCGAAATGTCCCTTATAGGCCTACGTCTGTTTCCGGTTATTTTTATTTTGAAATTCAGTTCCTGACGGACGCCAAAAAAGCCAGAGATTATGGAATTAAACCAATAAATAAAAGCAAGGATAATTGTGTGTTATTGGTGAGTAAATAACAGTGTGTTATTTTGAAAAGAATAACGAATTAGAAGGAAAAAAATATAAAAAAATACAGATTTCCGTATTCTGAGGCTCTGAGCCCCATTTATTTTCCTCACAGACGGCAACAAAAGTCCGAAATTATACGATTTAAAATAAAAGCAATAATTGTGGCTTGATATTGAGTAAGAACATGTTTTTATGAACCACACAGATTCCGGTCTCCCACGACCCGACCGGAGAAAAAGACGTGCTGCAGGCAGTAGAAATACATTGCTTTTAAAATCGTGCTGTGCAACACGAAAAAAAGGGGCAAATCGTGTTGGTGAACACGAATCAATAGATTAAAAATCGTGTTGGTGAAAACGAAATGCCGTGAGACTGGGTTGCTGTGAGGCAGAGTCAGACCCACATTTGCGCAGCGTTGCGTTCACAATACATACATACAAAAAATCCTCAGGCCAGCAGGCCACTTAGCAGGCCAGGCCATCGGAAAACCTCCCGGTGCTCCCGATGGCCAGTCCGGGCCTGGAGGACCTTGATGTCCTCATTGGACTTTTAAGCAACTACATCATGTGAGCATTACAATAGATGATAAACCAATACAAAATAATTGAGAGAAAAAACTAATCAAAAACAGAATCTAAATAGCTCTTTCAGACTTGTGTTTATTGCGTATGAAATATGTCTATGAATGCGATGGATTGGCAGGATTGTTGCTGTCTATGAACAAAACTTTAAATGAAAGGCGAGTAATTCTAAAAATGATATGCAAATGTAAAAGCCTCTTTTCTCATTCTAAAAAGATGCATACATTCAAATCCACACTTCTATCTACTTGTGTTGCCCACACAGCTGGAACAGAATGTCCATGAGAATATAAATCACCTTAACCTTGCTATTTTCTGTAAGTTGAATAGCATTTATGATTCTAATAATTGCCAGTCAAATTTCTATGTCAAAGTTTGTTTTAATTATACAAAACAGGTGTTACAGAGCAAGAGACAGATAACAGAACCATCAATCGCATTTGCAAAACAATGAATATAATGCGACAGATTTGTCCATCATTTAAAAGACTTTGCATAATTATGCTCGTTGAATAATTCTCCATAATTACTCACTCTAATGCTCACTGAGAATGGAGCAGTGTGCTGTAAAGCAGCAGGGAACCAGTGTGTTTGCTGTCCACTCTTTTTAACCTCCAATTTGGGAGGGCAAATGTATTCATATGTGCATTGTGTTTTCAAATTCTCATTTGGACATTGCATTGTTGGACAAAATGCAGGAAATGATATCAAATGAAGTTAATGACAAACAAAAAACATTCACAGTCAGGTTGTGTGAGGTTTAAAAGGTGGCAGTTAGGAGTTTTTTCAGCGTGAACTCACATAGGTTCTCCAACATGGTTTATGCTTTATATTCCTGCAGTGACTGAAGTCAGTTCAAATGCTATATGACCTTAAAGGTCCCACGTCATGGCCATTTCTACTGATCATAATTCCATTGTTGAGGTCTACTAGAATAGATGTATATTGTGCAATTTTCAAAACTCAGTCTGTGTATTCAGTCTCTGTCCTAAACGGCTTGTTGGAGCTCCTGCTGATTTTAAACAAACAAAGTCTTGGCTTTCAGAATATGAAACTTTTATTTCGAAAATCACACAATAAATACATTTTTGAAGCTTGTAAAGGGAAGATGACAGCTCTCACTCGCCACTCTGCTGTTCCGCAGCGCCGCCCCCCTCCCTCCCACAGAAATTATGAATGTAAGGCATATAATAATCATAGAGAACACGGCAGGGTCCATTACAGTTTGTTCTCATCTGATTTCAAATAAACAAAGTGTTCAGAATGATAAATACAGCTTTGAAGCTTCGGCATAATTACAAGCCGAGAACGGAGTAACTTGACGTCACAGCAGGCATAACAACAGCCGGTGTTTCTCCTGAGTGTTTTCCCCGGGAAACAAACACAATACAAACGCAAAATTACACACACACACACACAACACACACACACACACAACACACAACACACACACACACACACACACACACCACACACACACACACACACACACACACACACACACACACCACACACACCACACACACCACACACACACACACACACACACACACACACACACACACACACACACACACACACTAGCGAGCTTCCCCCAGACCAGTAATCCAAACGGAAATATCTTCCCTCCGTAGGGAGACCAGGGACAGTTGCAACACGGGTCGGTCAACACCTTCAATATCTCCAATCACAAACAAGCTAGAGTGATAACACTCACTCTGCACATGCGCAGTTAGATGGTAAGATCTCTGAGAAAAAAAGGAGCCACGTTTGAATTTCTCGCGTAAGATATCAGCAAAAGTTTCTGAGGTAAAATATTAACTACAATGGTATGATGTATTTTTTGGATACTGTCTTGAGTTCAAATGTCTAGGAATCCAAACTAGTATTATTAGAATCACTGTTTTGTAAGCTACAAATATAACTAGCTAAATATGGGTCAAGCTAGCAATCAGGCAGGTTCACAGGGGGTGGAAGCAAGACTGGTGGTCCTGGGACGGTTGTAACGGGACGGTTGTAACATGGCACATTTACAATGATGGCTCATTTGCTTGAATGATCAATTGTTCATTCAAGCATACAGTTGTATTGTTGATTGGTGTGCATTGTCCCTGTAAAAAGAAACAGAATATAATACTGTACAGTAGGCCTAAAGTGTGTGTGTGTGTGTGTGTGTTTACAGTATGCCACATGTCAGAAAGAGGAAGACAGACAGGGGAGTGCCACTTGCTCTGCTGCAGAGGGCCTCAAATGAAGTTGAGAAGGGCAAATCATTCAGGGAAGTGGTAAAGTCCCTGGATATATGCCATGTCACCCTGTACCGGTTCCATACAAAGAGGCTGAGGTTGGAGAGTCAGGGATCACAAACACCCCCAAGAGTAGGCCACTAGACACCAAAGAAGGTGTTCTCAACAGAGCAGGAGATGCTTTTGAGAGACTACCTGATGGAGGCAGCTGATTTATATTATGGTCTCAGCTCAAAGGAGGTAGGTCCACATAATTAAGGTAGAAGCACCTCTCAGAGAACAGTTTAATCCTTCACAGAGGATGATGCTGTGTGTGTTATCTGTTATCCTGTTCATTGCTCATTGTTTGTTGGAGGATGTGTGAAACCCCATTCAAATCTTGTTGCCTTAGAATTTGACAGCTTTCCCTATTTGTTGTCATGTAGTGTGAAAAAAGGTAACCGTTATTAACATGTTACAACCGTGCCTGGCATGTGCTACAACTGTCCCTGTACACAAGGACAGTTGTAACAGTTGAGTTTAATAAAAAAAAATACATTTTCCAACCTGTACTTGTTTCATAAAAGCATCTTAAATACATTGTTTCAGTAGCTGACATATTGATAATGTATAATATAGCAAAATGACTATCCTATTGTAAATGTTTTTTTACTTATTGGGGAAAAACCAAAAAAGTGTTGCAACTGTCCCTGGTCTCCCTACTACTTTGATCATTGGCTCCGCTAATAACCAATCAGATCGATGGATTCCAGAGAAGAGGAAACTTTAAAGGCCTTTTTCTCAAAATGATGACTCGGTGACAGTCATTATATAATGTGACATATTTCGCTTAATATTTGGAGTACAAAAACAATCCTGATATCATTAGAAAGCTAGGAATCTCCTCTTTCCAACAGTGTATACAACTCAAAACGTGTCTTCGGGTCAATGCGACTGATTTCGATAGAGCAGGTCACATATTTACAAGGCAGGGGGCTAACTGAACCTTCTTCCTCAACAGTTCCTGAGTTTGTGTGGTGGTGTGTCAGGATTACTACACGGATGTGGAAATTAATGTAGAATCATTTCTAGATCTTGACAAATAGTTTTGATCTTAGAGTAAAACACTATATGTTCAGTGCCATATACTTGTGACCAAATGTTTGGAGATACACTGTGATCTGTAAGTTCTAATGCACAGTGTAAAGGATAAACTGAGATAAACATTTGAGTTGTGGTTATTTAAAGGTTATTATCCCACAATTTCACTGGTCCGGCCCACATGAAATCAAAGTGAGCTTTATGTGGCCCCTGAACTAAAATGTGTTTGCCTTAAAGCAACAGTGAAACTTTTTTCTTGAGAAGCTAAAAGATAAATAGAAGTCTGTTTGGCCCGGAGAACCTGCTTAAGCCATGGTCAAGCTCCACCAGTTCTGGGCAGCCCCCCAAGGTCTGGCTGAGGTGTTTTCAACGCAAGCATTTCTGATTCCTGTCTGGGAAAAGAAGAAGCAGACATCCCTGTTTTTTTTCTCCTTCTTCTCTTTGAGCAGGTGCCAACACCTGAAGGTAAACAACATACAGGGGCGGGGGGTCAGAGCAGCGTCTAGATCAGCCCTCCCCACAGACGGGCTGTCAGAGCTGGATCTGACTGTCTGAGAGGAGCCACCGCGGCCCCCGGGCTGACACCACGTCAAGCGTCAGGGCAGGGACTGTCACGGAGGAGGGGGGGGGGGGGGCTCCGGAACCTCAGGCTCAGGTTTAGCATGCAGACCCCAGACTCATGTTGTGGAGGCCCCTCCAGTCAAAGGCCGTCAGCGGCTCTGCGGGGCTAAACTATCCACCAAATTCACCCATAATCCTTTGCTCAAGATTTATGAGCGAGGGAAGAGGACTGTGCTGGATCATAGGGTGGTGGCAACCCACACTGAGGAAAACTGAAACGTTGACTTTAATTAAATGTATTATGTCAACTGTGTAAGGTTAGTTGAAATCAATAAAAGTAAGTTGAATCAATTTAAATGTAATATTATTGCTTACAACTAACCTCACACAACAACCTCTATAGTTACCATGAAATTAGTATTCACACATTTTCCTGCCAAGACCTGATATAATCTTCGTAATATCTGTCAAACTATAGATCCTACACATCCACTGGACATGGACACTAGCCTTTAGAAATCAATAGGAAAACGTCTGTATACAATCTCAGATGCGTTTTTGTGAAACTACTACGTTTTGCCCTGTAGACCAACGTATGACACGTTTCTGTGTGATACTGGGTTGGAGGTGCCCGGCGTATTAAGGTCAGGACTCTCATCTGTGTCCTCTCACACTGCTGTGGAGGCATGCAGGGCTGAAATAAAGGTGGCTGTGTTCCTGCTGCAGGGAGAAACTAAATACACTGTCAGGATAGTCAGTATCAGTTTCAGAGTTATGGCAATCCATAAAACATATGAAGAGTGAATTGAGTTGCTGCACAGCAGCCCCTCTGAGCGGGCCGGGACACTGTCAGCGGAAAAGAAATCAGATGGATGTTTTCTTCAGCTGTATTCACTCCATCACCATACATCACCTCTTCTCCTCATATTTCTCACCACTACAGTCAGTACATTCAGTCTGATCTGCTTTAAGATCTTATTTATCACATCATGAACTCAACTCTACACTAAATATTGTAGACATTCAAGTGTCTGAAACAAGCTCATCCTCAAATATCACATTTCAAATGTGGAGTTAGCTCACTTTGTTAAGGGCTCTAAAATATATTTCCTGACAACTGAAGGAACTACAGCGATCTGTAATGCAGGAGGTATCCAGAGGGCCCCCCAGGGTGTATGAGGTCTGATTGGTAATTGCTGGGTCAGATTACTTCTGACCAAATATTTGACGACTAACCCAGACTTGTGTTTATAGGTTTACTGCAGGAAGTGTAGGACACTAATATAAGTTAATTTGAATAGTGACACACATGGTTTGGTACATTCATGTTTCTTTGAGAATTATCATCAGGTCCAATTTGTAAATGTCCAATACTTTATGACCAAATAAAATGCGTAACTTATCACATTCCCACCAGCCTTTTTTTTCAGTTTTTAGCTGTTTTAGCTTAATGTTTCTATTTTATTTTCTGTTTTTGTACGTTATTTTTGTAAAAATGTTCTAATTTGAGATGAATGTTTTGCTTGTAAAGCACTTTGAAGTGCATTTCATTTGCTAAAAAGGTGCTAAATTCATAAAGTATAAACATTTGTCAATCATTTCTATTTCTAAGCCTCTGATGAACCCACCTGTAGAAACGTTTTGGAGTGCGTAATAAAGTAAAACAGTCATTGGACTGAATACGCACCAGAGTCCCCTTATCCACTTCTTTAACACATCAGCATGTTACAATAGGCATTGTTAGCAGGTTAGCATGCTGATGCTACCTTCAGCTGAAAGCTAGCATGGATGTGTATATTATAGGGATGTAACGATATACCGAATATCGCGGTAAATAAACGTCCCAATACCGTCGTGAGACTGACAAAATCTACCGCGATTTTTTTTTTAACATGTCATGGCCATTTCCACTGATCATAATTCCATTGTTGATGTCTACTAGAATAGATTTATACTGTGCAATTTTCCAAACTCACATTGTTTCGCATACAGCATCTCTGTAAACTACGTGTATTCACTCTCTCCACTAAACGGCTCGTTGCAGCTCTTGCCCCCCTCCCTGTGAGCCCAGTGTGCTCCGATTGGTCGGGACCAGTCGGGACGTTGTGAATCGCGCTGAGCTCCGTGGAGGTGTGATTTCCTTGTTTAGCGATACACAGCGAAACACAGCCAAACTCACCCTGAGCACACACAAAGTCACAGCCGAAGTAAAAACAATAAGTGTGGCTTGATATTGTGTAAGAAAAGGGTTGATAAACGCTGTGAGAATGGGTCTGCAGAGAGAATTTCGCCGCGATCCCAACTGTCTGTTATCAGCCTGCAGCCAGGGAGGAGAGATCAGCAGAGCAGCTTGCACTAAGTGTGTGTGGAAGTCCGTGGATTGGTCAATTTGGACCAATCAGCGGGGGCTTAACGTAACGGCTCCGCGGACGTAACGTAACGGCTCCACGGATTGGTCCATTTCGTTCCGGGTACGACATGACACCATGATGTCCCCGGAAGAATCAAATGGACAGTGACGTTTCACCAACGAGGCGTTTTGGGGAGGTATTTTCTGTGTTAGAGTTTACTCGCTACATGGTGTACTTTGAGGGTTTTGACTCTGCACACCGTTTACATGCATAAAAACCTTTATAACACACAAGGGGACGGGTAATAATCGGAAAAGCATGACATGTGACCTTTAAGTTTATTTTTAATTTATTTTTAAACACTTTTTTTTGTTTTAAACCTTTATTTAGCCAGGTGGTCCCATTGAGATCATCGATCCCTTTTTCAAGAGAGACCTGTCCAACATGGCAGCAAGTAGGTTACAACATGAACATAAAACAACAGAACACAAAAGGACATCGTATTTACAGGGCTACATTTACACACCTAGAGACATTGACAAGTACCAACAGTATATTTATATCTCTGTCAATAAGCCTCACCTTCTTGGCAAAAACTGTATTGTTTTTGAAGTGGTGGAGAGACAATGCACAGTTTGACCCACTGCTGTCACCCATGGCCAAAGCATATCTCTCCGTCCCACTGAGGTGGCGTTAGACTTTTTCGCTGTCCGTCATTTTGACAGACAGGATCGTAAAATGTCCGTCATAATCCCTTATTACCCGTCGGGTCTGAACAGTTCACAAGAGAGCACGCTCGTGAACTGTCAACGGGGGGGGGGGGGGGGGGGGGGGGGGGGGGGCGGTGTTATGCCGTGTGTGCATGCACCTCGCGGGAGCGCACACAGCGTAAAGCAAAACCTCCCAGACATGTATTGATCTGTACGGCAAAGTACGGTTTGGAAACTATATCATTTCCTTTTGGAGGGCATGCATAACACGACATAACACCAGAGCCTGCGGTTGGTGCTGTTCAGAGTTTGTTCTAATCTGTCAAAATGACAGACTGCTTTCAGATTTTTCCGTCATTGATAAATAAAATATTCGGTTAACGCAACCACTGCTGTCCCAGCAACATCAGTACCAAGCGAGAGTTTTTTCCAGAGCAGGGGATATTGTAAATGCCCAAACATCCCAGCTTACAAATACCTGGAAATGTGGACATTCTCATATTCCTAAAAACCTGTCTGATGGTGCTGAGTGAGTGACTTAGTGAGTTTGAGTTGAGTTACTTGAAAAACTAAAGTGAAACTTGATTTATTTTATTTCAGGGTCCGATTATTAAATGTCCTTGTTTATTTGTGAGGTGCAGTGGCACAAAGAAAATGCCTACTTTGTTTGGTAGTACTATAGGTACAAAAACACTGGTTTTCTTGTTCCAGTCTGTTACTGTCACTTTGTTTTTGACACTTTAAAATACTGCTATCCTACTAAAATGCTGTACAAATCAGATTTATTATGTAATAAAGAAACATTTTCCGAGTAAAACATGTTTTTATTGAAAAAAAAAAAATAGAATTTGTTTTTCTTTATTATTCAATATCGCGATAAATACCGCACCGTGGACTTGTTATCGCGATATTGTCGTACCGTGAGTTTTTGGTATCGTTACATCCCTAGTATATTAGCTTCTAACCACCAATCTCCACAAAAGCTAATCCTATTCTTGTCATCAGTGTTGTTATTTTTATTTATAATGTCACTCGCTTTTTTTTCTTGTTATCCTTATGTGAACTCCTAACCTGTTCTTTCCCGTCTCTCACTCGTATTGCTGTCACGTATCTGAACATTCTTCCTATACAGTACTGTACTGAATTCATGCTGCATGCCATGTTTATATTATTTGTGCATTTTCTACATGCTCAATGAACTCAATGAACTGTTGTGGTAATTGTTTGTGAGGTGAGGACTTGGCCAGTTACAGGTGAGATTATCAGGAATTTTTATATTGAGCAGTGAACCAGCAGGACCTGTGACAATTTGACTTTAAGTTATTTTCCCCTTCAATAATTAAAATCAAGAAGTACTACATTAAGGTATTAATCAAGCCATATTGATGGTTTCAAAATGAAAAGTGTGTGTTCCCAAAGCAAAATGTTATTGTTTGGCAACTTTGGCAACAACCACAAAGCGCCTACCAGCTGCTGCTCTGTGGTGTTCACCAGAGATTATGGAGCAATCCCACACACAGGGAAATGAAGGCTTCACAACTAGTTAACTACAAATACATTTTAGAATGATCGTACAAATAAATTCATACATGAATTATTAATACTTTAAAGTAAATTAAGAATAAGTTTCCTCTTTAGATCACCAATAATCTATCTATTCTTGTATTCTATACTTCAACCTCAAAGCATCCTTTTTTATTTTATTAAAAAAAAGACTAAGTATATAATACTTGCATCGACCAGTGCAGACCTACTTTGCAGAAGCTGAATTTGCTGTTGCCTTTTACAGATTTGCCACATTCCTACAGTTAACTTCTTTGAATTTGGTGCATTTAACATATCAACTCTGCCTAGTTTGGAGCCTGTTGGGCAGATGGACACGTCACAATGTGCACAGTTTATAATTTACAGTGCATGACCTCATACTGACCTGAGGCCAACTGGAGTCTGCTTCTCTGTTTTCAGATGGAAATTGTTCATTTTTTTCATTTGTTCTGGTTAACAGCTCTCGCCTTGCTCCTCCATGTCTCGCTCCGTCAAGAATGAAATGCAAAACAAAACGGCCATACACAGTTTCTCTTCAGGGCTATGACGATAAAGCACACACACTAAATACACTCACACACACACAAAAACACCCATAGAGCGATGTCAGCAGTTGGGGTCACCTTATGTCAGAGAAGTGTTGCACAACACGCAACAGGAAGAGTATGGATTCACATCCGCTGATCCTAAGGCCAGCACATCGCTTTCAACATTTTGTTAACAATAAGTTTACCTTTAAAATGTGCCTCAGAGATACAGTATATTCCTTGACAACAGCGCAACTCAAAATTCATTCAAGCTTTGAACTTTTCTTCTGAAGTCACAAAGTAATGTCTTGACTTGTATTTCCCATGAGGTACACTAATAAAGGTGGTTTGTTTGTTTTTGTTTGTATGACAAGACATTTCTGGGAAATGCAGAGCAGGCATTGCACAATGACTGCTCGGCATCAAATATGTCACTAAAATAATAGAATTCTAAGGATGGGATGTGGTAAATTACTTGATGAATGTTCTGATTGGAAAGGACCATTAACACTCCTACGCAATATTGTAATTCAACATGTCCTTAATGTGCCTAATCCACAGTTTGTTGGTCTTTCCGTTGTCTTTATGGAACATGTCAATCACTTTCCAACAAAATAAAAAGCATGTCATTAAATATATAAAATTAATTGCATATTTAAAAGTATGTATGGTACCAACAAAATACATTAAAAAATATATTAAAATCATACTTTCTATAGTGTATAGTTTGCACCAGCAGCTTTTTTGAGGCTGTACCTAAGCACAAAGGTGCAATGAGTTAACATCAGCATGCTAACATGCTCAAAACTATAATGCTAACAAGGTGAGGTTACATGCAACTGTGTTTCCATAGAGTCCTTCATATTGTTATTATTAATGTGTCCTCACACACACACGCACGCACGCACGCACGCACGCACGCACGCACGCACGCACGCACGCACGCACGCACGCACGCACGCACGCACACACACACACACACACTGCTACTTGGCTATAGTAATGGGGGCAGGGCTTAAACCAATGATAGAGGAACTCTCTGATAGCAGTGATGCCTCTTTCTACAAGAAGAGTTCATGAGTCAGGCCTCTCTCACTGCCTCACCCACTTTAAGACACTTTGATTGAACACAAAATACTCACCTTCTCACACAAATAGTTCAGCCTCCAAAATTGAAAAATGTGGACGCCAGAGTGTGGAGATATGTTTGTGGGCCGACTGACCGACAGAGTGGTCTAAAGATCTGTAGAGAAAACGTACAATGTTATGTCTAACAATAATGTGATTTGAAGGTATGAGCGGAAATGGTAGACCGAATGATTGGTTATCGTGTGACTTAAACTAAATGACCTAAACTGACTTTAATGACTAGTGAAATCAAGCAAACTGCAGCTCTGCAGCTCACTCTGATTGAGAGCCCAGCCCCGGGGATTCAGATGTCTCCGAGGACAGAGTGAAGAGCAGAGATTCACATTCCCAGCTAGGTGGCCAGTAGCATGGTCTGAGGGAGATTAGGGCTGCTTGTGTATCAGCTTTAACATAGCGGAGCGGACAAGCACCTCAGCCTGACCTTTTCACATCCCGAGTGGGACAATTGTCCTGCAAATCACTAACATGGCAAGGATCATGTTTGAGCAAGAGCTTAACAGCTCAGGAGGCCGGCAGGACGGTACTTGATGACTTATTAGAAATAGAACGAGGCGTAGAGAATAGAATAGCTTTGCTCCGTCCCTCCTCCATACGGCTGCAGATGGCTCCCAGGCTCCTCTGTTCCCATGGTACTTGATTAGCTGTAATACAGACGTGTGGGAATGCTGACAGCTCACATGTGTAAATGAGACAAAGGCCTGTATCAAATGGTGTTTGGTTAACTGTTTCAGTGAGATTTAGTTCGCCCCTGCTTGGTTTGTTCAAACTCTGAAACCTTTTTCTCATCTGACTCATTTGGACAGATTAGAACAACGCACTTTAAACTCTCTGTCTGCAGTTTGCTGGCTCAGAGGATCGGCTTTTTCACTCATCTTTTCTAGCTTTGAACATTTAGACCACAAATCTAGTTTTTGCAAATGTTGTTGTCACAAACGAGCTGAGGACAAAAATGCACAACACGGGAAACCAGGGATAGTCGGTAACCAGCTTTATTGAAGGCAATAGGCTGGTAGGAGACAAAACGGCAGATAGTAGGCAAAGGGCTGGTCGGGGACAGGCGAGGGTTCCAGGAGAAAGCAGGACGGGAGTCGCAGGTACAGAACGGGTCAGGAAGCAGGCGAGGCAGGCTGGTCAGGGACAGGCAGGGTCGAAACCGGGAGAGCAATCTGAAGGGTAATGCGGGAAAGACTGGCATGCTGCAAAGTACGATCTGGCACTGAGGTGAAGTGAGAAAATAGGTGAGTGAGAAAGCAGACTGTGACAGTTGTCGGAAAAGCACTGTATTTCTTAGGGTAGCTTTGTAGAGTAAACCAACATTGATTTGGATCAAGCTTGAACCAAATACAGGTTGCAACATTCTCCTGTATTCAAAGCTTCGCAGAAAATATAGGTCAACAGTAAAATGGTGTTCCAAATGAGCGATTGAAACCGTTCATCATACTTTACATTTGAACTTCTTTGGTTTCCTTGTGCAATAATGAACTTCATGCAGCATAACAAGAATGGTGAAGTAGTAGCTAATCTAGCTAAACTGCCACATCTTTAAAGTGATTGAGCTTTGTATTGTTACATTTTCTCAATTCTTTGAATCCTGTTGTAGAAGCATTTCTGGGCTGCCTGATCATATTTTATTTTTAGATTTATAGGATGGAAGGAGGAAGCATCTCAAATTCAATTATTTGATCATCTGAACCGTGCCTCATAGTTCACATCAGAGCTCCTGCTGCCAGGTCTCAGTCAATTCTCAGTGCATGTCTGTGCTGCCAGATGTAACACAGACATCATTGTACAAATATGATCAACACATTTGTACAATTATTTACAAAAGTGTACAATATGATCAGCAATTATTGAAAATAAGTAAATGGTATTATTTTCTACATCTCATTGTTTTTTTGATGGTGTTTTTTTTCTGGAATAGTGAAATGGTAAAACATTATTTCTTACCTTGCCTGCAGTATGAGCATATAAGTGTTGGCCTGTGTTCAGAGATCATTGAACCTTGAGAAAGCTTTTGGTTAATAACTGCTGACTTCAGCTGCTTCTAAACGACCTCTGCTCCTGAAGGCTGATACAGGCCTGGACATGTGGACTAGTCCAAGAGTTCTCTGCTCTTCTTATTTGTTTTTAAAGCTGGATGTCCTACTTGATTAAAGATGCAGCTGTTTAATTGTACTTACTGTTGTTTTTATTGTAGTCATCAAGGCAAGGCAAGTTTATTTATATAGCACTTTTCAACACAAGGCAATTCAAAGTGCTTTACAAAAAATGAAAGACATTAAGAAAATGGCATTTAAAATCAGTCATTAAAAAGAAAAGCTAATAAAATAAACATTAAAAGAAAAAATACATGGATTAAAGTTACAGTGCAGTTTAAGATATGAATAGTTCAATTAAACATTAAAAGAAAAAGTACATGGATAAAAGTTACAGTGCAGTCTAAGATATGAATAGTTCAATTAAAAGCAGCGACAAAAAGAAAAGTCTTCAGCCTGGATTTAAAAGTAGTCAGAGTTGCAGCGGACCTGCAGGTTTCTGGGAGTTTGTTCCAGATATTTGGAGCATAATAACTGAACGCTGCTTTACCATGTTTAGTTCTGACTCTGGGGACAGAAAGCTGACCAGTCCCTGAAGACCTGAGAGATCTGGATGGTTCATAATTTAGCAGGAGGTCAGAAATGTATTTTGGGCCTAAACCATTCAGTGCTTTATAAACCAGCAGCAGTATTTTGAAATATATTCTTTGACACACAGGAAGCCAGTGTAAAGACTTCAGAACAGGAGTGATGTGATCCACTTTCTTGGTGTTAGTGAGGACTCGAGCAGCGGCATTCTGAATCAGCTGCAGCTTCCTAATATATTTTTTAGTGAGACCTGTGGAGACACCATTGCAGTAGTCCAGTCTACTGAAGATAAAAGCATGGACAAGTTTTTCCAAATCCTGCTGTGACATTAGTCTTTTAATCCTAGATATATTCTTTAGGTGATAGTAGGCTGATTTAGTAACTGTTTTAATGTGACTGTTGAAACTTAGGTCAGAATCCATGACTACACCTAGATTTCTGGCTTTATCTGTTGTTTTGAACATTGCAGACTGAAGCTCAGCCCTAACTTTTATACGTTCTGACTTGGCTCCAAAAACCATTACCTCAGTTTTATCTTTGTTTAATTGGAGAAAGTTCTGACACATCCAGTCATTGATTTGTTCAATGCACTTACTCAGTGTTTGAATTAGAGCATAGTCTCCTGGTGAAATTGATATGTACATTTGTGTGTCATCTGCATAGCTATGGTAACTTATTTTGTTGTTTTTCATTATCTGAGCCAGTGGTAGCATGTAGATGTTAAAGAGAAGAGGCCCCAAGATGGAGCCTTGAGGAACCCCACATGTCATATTTGTCAACTCAGATGTGTATTTACCTATAGAAACAAAGTTGTTTCTGTCCTTTAAGTAGGAATCAAACCAATTTAGAACTGTTTCCGAAAGTCCCACCCAGTTCTCCAGTCGGTCTAGTAATATGCTGTGGTCAACAGTGTCAAACGCAGCACTGAGATCTAATAATACTAACACTGAAGTTCTGCCACTGTCTGTGTTTAAGTGGATGTCATTAAAGACCTTTACAAGAGCAGTCTCAGTGCTGTGGTTTGGACGAAAGCCTGACTGGAACACATCGAAACAGTTATTTAAATGCAAGAAATTACTCAACTGTTGAAAAACAACTTTTTCAATGATTTTACCTAGAAATGGAGTTGAGCGGCCCAGACCAAGCAAGGAGGCAGAGGCAGAACGTCCAAAAATATAACCCGACGTGGGCATTTATTAAAATCATGTGCACAAAGTTCACAGCCTCAATTCTGCTGCTCTCCTTGCACACATCCTGCAGCCACAAGTATCTCACACACCCTACCAGCCTCTCAACAGACAGGGAAACAGAGCCTAAATACACACACTCTAATCAGCACAACAAGACACAGGTGAGGGGGGAGGAGACAACACAGGACACCAGGTGCACACAATCATCAGCCACAGACAACATATTATTTGCACCCTGATTACTCAACCGCTGTCATCCTTACACCAGTATAACTCCTCTCGGCGCTCTCGCAAACTCCCCTATCTTTCCAGGCGGAGCCGAGGACCCGACCAGTACCTGCCAGACAACATTCCAATAAATACGGTTTAATCAGTTAAAAGATACTACCTCAATAATTAGTATGAATTATGTGCAAATATGTAATGTCAACTGTACTGTGCAATCACGCTAATAAAGTGCAATATTACCCGGCCTGAAGCCGTCAGTCCATAGTGACGAAGTTACCTTCATCACATGCCCCTAGATATGTATAGTTCTCCTACTGGTGTGAATAATATATCTGGTACAGTGTACGTTATACATCTGATCATGTAATGGAGCCCTTTGAAGTCCGGTCTAACCCAAAGACTGTATCAAACATGGGCGTAGGAAGCATCCTGAATGTGGGGGGGACATTTTTAATGGAGGGTTTGGAGATCCCCCCCCCCACGAAAAAAAATAATAGATTTCCTGTATTCTGGTGCATTTTAACAGGTGGTTTGATACTTTTATGTGGCTATACTAGCATGAGGGAAATGATGGGTACATTTTGTAATTTCATCCAGTAGTAAAGAAAGGAAACATATTTGATTATTAATTCAGAGCCGTCTTTTAATTAATATAAAGCAGTTTAAATGCCCATTTTTTGTACATTTATATACAACAATAAATATGTGTGAGTGCATTGAGAGATATTGTTGTGGGGAGTCATTTATATATAAATCGTAAAATACATTTGTGAATCCTTCTGTGAGCATTTATTAATATTGAGACTGATCTGACTCCATACAGATGTTAAGTTCACCTAGGAATGGTATCATTGACTTAAATGTTCAAATAAATGTTGCTCTTCTAACTGTTAGGGAAATAATTTGCTTAGGTATTCAACCTTCGACACAGTTCATCATTTTCTCCTCTCACTGTCTCCTTTCTCATGGCATAGGTCTACGGCCTTGGGTATAGCTGCTATCTCTCGTAAGGAGGAGCAGCTTGGGCGCATTGTTGTTGCCAGTCTATGACAGAGCACAAGCCGCCATGAGGTAGTTAACTGTTCAGGGACGAAGGTTCCCTGGCGCACATTCTTTTCTATGGACGAGAGCTCTAGTTAGATTCGGGGTCCATATTTGTTTAGTCTCACTGATGAAGAATGTTGATTATTACACTCCGAACTAGTTAAAACCTCGAGCTGCAGAAGAGTTCTTGAGAATTGGTTTGGCAACCGCTGTGTCAACTTGTGACACACCACCTGTCTTGTCAACTCTCCGGCCGAAACTCCAAATAAACCATCAGTGTTTGACATCAAAGCTCCTGCTCATCCCGTGTCTCCTTCATGAGTCGGTGACTCCCACTGCATTGCTACACAGAAGTTTCCTCCACACTGTCTATATTGGTCACATGATGCCCCTTGACTGAAATGCTTCCTGTTTAATATCCCCACTAATTTCCTTAACATTCTGGGATGAGAGTCCACATCACAATTTACTCTAAACTGTCATTTCCCTTTCATCACTCACCTCAGCAACGGACCTCTCTCCACTGTCCCTGTGTTCTGCCTCTGACTCACTCTCAAGCGCCTAGATGTCAAGAGAGGTGGTGAAGTGATCATTATTTATTGAGCAGTATACTCTTTCACATTGAATCATAACAAGTCATACTGAATGTAAATACAACTGACTCTAAAGTAAGTCCCAGTCTGTGACATTGGACATTTTGAAGACTCAAAGTCCCAAGCAGTAGGTAGAATATTAGCTAGTATATGTAATGTGCACAGAAAATAAACAGTTAACTGAATACTGGGATGGAAATTGCCTATAAGCACTCAGTAAAACATAAACACACACAAAAAGCTTCTGAATGATAAGAAGTATAATTAAAACATAATGCACATTACCATTTTGAGAGAGAGTTCCAAAGTTAAAGAACTCATCTCTTATCGAACTGAGGCTCCAGTAAAACACACTGACTGCGTCTCTACGTGGACATCATGGTGTTTACATGAGCACAGAGAGATCGGGTTATTCATGTTCCCTGTTTACATGATAAATACTAGTAACCTGGCATTTTGATGCCTTTTCTCATCTAAACTATTCAGTATTTGTATCTCTCTATCATGACATAAAGACGAAACTCCTCTCCAGAAGTGAGACGCTTTTGCCGCCGCCGCCATCACTGTTAACTGATTAACTGCTTCCAGCTGATTACATACTTTCCTCTTCTTTGAAAAAAATGTTCTTATGTCCATGTTGTCTGGGGGAGAAAACATATCAAACCAAGAGATCGTTAGCTTTGATTTTCGATGTATTAACCATTTCCTGAACACTTGGTGTGTGTGCCTTACCTCCGCTACCGGCATCGCTTCATACAACAGATCTGAGCTGTCCAACTATGACAACACTCCTTGAACATGCACGCGCTATATGAGAATCTGCCTTGGTACAAAGTAGCAGTGAAAACATGGTACGGAGTTTCAATGATTTGGGCATCTCTCAATAAGCAAGTGGAATGGACTTGATAGTGAAGCCCTGACACAGCGCTCTACAAAGTGCGGCGAGTGGATAGACCAATTCACGGACTTTCCACATGGTAAAAGTGGGGGGGTCTAAACTAATCATTTGAAAAAGTGGGGGGGACTTGTCCCCCTCATATAATGGCTGCGACGCCCATGGTATCAAATATGGACAAAGGCTCCATGACATCACCCGTTTTTGTGGGTTCCTCAAGCTTGTTACCATTGTAGCAGTAACCCCAACTTTTATCTCCCTCCTCATCCAAAATAGTTGTTGTCGGTGGGGTTGAGGCAAAGCATAGCAGACACTTGTGCAGGTAACACACAGGTGGGCGCGTCACCTGCCGCACCCACCTGTCACTCAAAGCAGCCACGCCCCTAGTAATGCATATTTATAAAGAGTTTTGGGATCCAGCTGACCAAATAGAATCTTGCCACAAAATACAAGGTGTAATGGGCATAAGAGGGCACAAAATGTCATCTGATATCTAGCAGTTGCTGATTGAATGGCTTAGCATAACAAAGGGAACATAATGTAACTCCTAGTCATCTATACTGATGCCTATAGTGAGCTCTTTCTTCAAGCACGTTTACCACGTACGACACAGAGAGGGTAAATGCCTGAAATAAGTCCATTATGCTGAGCTTAAGTTACAGATGGTGATCAGATTTGTTTTGATACCTCTTTAATATCCAGATGGAGCGAGGGGAGGCAGTGATTCTGCGTCTTCAGCTCCATCCCATACAGAACGGCTCCTCTGCAGAGCAGCTGTCATGGTTCTTCTGCTGTGTAGCTCCATGACTCCAAGCACTGCCTGACGGAGAGCATCACTTTCCCCAGATGTAAACCTGAGCAACAACCCCAGAGAAGCCTTATTTATCTAAATTGCTAATGGTTCAACAAGGACATGTGACTCGGCTTAAGGCTCGGCTACATTCAACTGACCCCTCATCATAGGGAACTGTAATAATAAAGTTGCGTCAGGACGAATCCCCTTTCTACTTATATATTTTTTAAACGAAAGTCAAACAAATAAACATTTAATAGATAAGTAAATATTATAATGGCATTAGTCATGCAACAACCTCCCAGAATGAGAAATGAGAGCTCGGAGTCTGACCTGCAAGTTGGGGTGGTGTTTGCCAGGAGCAGCAAAATTAAGATCGCTCCAGACAATCAACGTAGTTTTTAAAGTTAAGAAATTATTTCTGTAAGTCAACTCAAATCTACGGAGCCCTGGAGGGTTCCTAGAGAGAAAAATAAATAAAACGAGGCCACACTTTATTAACTCGCACGATATACTTTCTCATTCGCACAAGATACTTTCTTATGGTAAAACACATCGAACTGTCCGATTATTGTGTGTGTGTGTGTGTGTGTGTGTGTGTGTGTGTGTATGTGTGTGTGTGTGTGGGCATTTGTTTATGATAGTGTTGTTCATTCCGGTGCACTCCGGCACTACATCGAGATTAAGATTAAACAAATGTCTTTCACTTGTGAATACACATACTGTATAACTATGGAGAACCAGATTTGTGTAAATTACTGTTTGTGGTAATTTGAAAACAAATGCCGGTGGTGCCTGACACACAGCACACACACACACACACACACACACACCCACACACACACACATCACACACACACACACACACACACACAACACACACACACACACACACACACACACACACACACACACACACACACACACACACACACACACACACACACACACACACACACACACACACACACACACACACACACACACCACACACACACACACACACACAACACACACACACACACACACACACACACACACACACACACACACACACACATCTCCTTCATAAAACGAGTTCACGTGAAAGGGACGGGGTTAGCAACATTTGACCAATCATAAACATGGAGAAGCGTGCTGACAGCGCAGCGTCATACTTCATGAATGAATAGTGTAAATAGCAAATCCTGCTTCGTAGTACAGGCCACTGGTGCCGCAGAGATTTCACAAAGTGAAGGAGGTTATCCTTCTATAAACAGCTGTGGGCAGCAGCAGATACTGTGAGAGTCACGGACAGGAATTCATAGATCAAAGCAGACTGGTTTATAGACTCTTCTGTTTTGCGATTCCGGTGCTTAAACAAATAGCTCTAAACCCCTGGCCAAAATGTCCCTAAATGAAGTCTGAGTTTGAAATATATCTCAAATAATGTATGCACTGCCATTTCTCCACATAAACATAACAGTCTGCTCCACTTCCTACTTGGCGCACCGGTAACTTTGTCGTTCGCACGAGATAGTATTTCGAGATAGTATTTCGTATTTCGTATATCGTGCGCACGAGATACTTTTTTTCTCTCTCCATGAACCTTTAGGGGCTCCGTACAAAGCAACCATTATGAATTATTTTGAACGCATTTATTTCAATGGACCTAGCTCCAACTCAGAAGACATTATCTGCCTTAAGTCTTAAAAACGTTGTTAGAGGACCTTGAAACAGTTCCACTATTTCATTGAATCTATGCTAGTTGCATGGTTTTAGCATCAGTATATCCATTTGTTCCAGACTGATATATCTCAACCATTATTAGATTAGAGTATTGCCCTGAAGTCTGCTTCAGATATCTATGCTCTCCAGAGGATGAATCATATTATTTTGGAGACTCAGATTTTTCCGGTAGCACCTTGACACTAGTATTGGGCTTTTAGCAACATGTCTTGACATTTATTGGATAGATTGTTCAGCATCCAATGTAGGCTACTCTCTGTGTTGTGCTAATTTGCTAAATTTCTGCGTGCTAACAAACTAAGGATGTGTTAGCATTGAATTACAGCCTCATGGTGCTGCTAGCATGGCCGCAGACTCTGAATACAAAATATATATAGCCTAATGATTAAAAATTACATGAAGAAAACTGTATATTTTCCTATTCCTAAACAATTAAATAAGAAAAAAGAAATACATTGTTGTCAGTTGCCTAGCAACAGTGTTCACGTAACATACAGCACTTGAAAGCCAATTATTATCATAGATGTGCTGCAAATATGACTACCAAATTAATTTGGGGTCCTTGACTTTGCTACATGTTGGACAGCGATCCTCCAGACTGCTGTTTTTCTGCTCCAGCACACGGCCTCAAAAGAGTAACCGCCCTTACGGGACGTTCTAATGGGAGAGAGAGATGCAGATTGGTGGCCATTGAGAGTTTGTTTCTGTAGTTTTACAAAAACTTTACAGATTTTACACATTTGGCAGTGGTTTTAAAAAAATGGTTCTCCTCTCTCCTGCAGTCAGCTGTGATTTCAGGTGTTCATGCACCTTATCATATGGCATGTGTCAATACATGTTCAAACAAAATGAATTCTCTCCTGATTGAAACATCATGTGTTGAAATAAACAACTGCAGTTCAAAATAAAAAGTGAATTGCCTAATATTTTTGTTGTGGAATCAATTAATTGATTTCTTTAAAGGCAAAAACATGAAAAAGCTAAGAAAAAAAACTATTGAATACAATATATTTGGAGCAATTTAATTTATAAATGGTTGTCAACTTAAAAACGTGTGTTCACAATGATGGTAATTAAGTACATACAACTTCAAATTCCTTTTAAATCATGTGGTAAAACTAGTCGGAACAACTTAATTTTTGGAGAAATCAACTTAAAAACTTGTGTTTATGCTACCAATTATGAAGTAAGTGGTAATTAAACACACCTCTGATTGTAGAGGGAAAGCCTTCTCCCCTAACTCAAATAAGTTTGTTGGTTTAACACAATTTTATTAGAAGTTGTCATAACTCAATAAACATTGATACAAACTGTTGCATTGATTTTTTTTGTTGAGCCAATGCATTTGTTTTTAGAGTGTGTGTTAAATGGGACAACCCCCCTGCAGTAGGTGGTCCATCACTTGGCAGCAGATAAAAGTCATTTCTCACTTTCCCTGCAGTCTAAGATTAAAATGTATGTACGCTGTGCCTAAATCCTTTCATCCCAAGACTCTAAATAATAATAATTATAATCCTGCTTTGAAAAATTCATAATAAGTTCATTAGATATCTGTTTGTGTCTTATTTCAAAGCCCAAGGCGCTCTCGTGCACTTTGGCCGAACCCATAATTCCGGATGATGACAATTATTTTCAGCCTCAGTATTGGCATCCATTATGTGTGTAAATGTGAATATCCTGCATGTGTTGAGGGGTTTTGTGTAAATGTGGGTCAGTGGGTGGGTGTTGTTTGAAGTTTGGATCAACCCGACAATTAAAGCAACAAACAAACTCCATATGGGGACGAGCTGATGAAATTCAAAGAAAGTAGTTACATCTTTGAGTCATGTGCAATGACTGCGGTGAGGTAGACACACAGAAGAAAGGTTGTCAGAATGTTTGAATTTAAAACAGTGACATAACAATCTCTCCACACTTCTCTGCAGTCAGTCAGATTACAGCCACCGCAGCCCACAGTGCATAAACAGCTTAACTTCAATGTGTGGATAAGCTTCTGACAATAGTCCCTTTGTGAAGATAAATACGAGCTGCATCTGCACAATAGCCTCTGCCCATGACCAAAAATACAATCATATGAAGCTCCAAAGCTGCAGGTGACAGAGGCAGCAGCTTCCCAGAAACAAATGAAGGAAAGTGACCCATCGGGCTCTTTGCGTGCTGCAGTGGTTTAAGTGGTGAGGGCGCAGAGTCTTTGCTGCCGCAGCTGCAAGTCTCAGCACTTTGACTGCATGCAGCAGCAGAGGATTGGCGGGGAGGCTCTGGGCTCCGGGGGCTGTTTGTTATGGCGCGTTTCCACTGCAGGCCTCGCTCGGCCTTGCTCGGTTTCGTTAGGCCTTATTAGGCCCGGCTCACTTTAATGCTGCGCTTCCATTACAGTTTAGGAACTGGGGCAGTTACTATAGTAACGCAGTGTAGGCGGAGCCGTGACGTCATCTTCAATGAGAGCCCCAGAAAAACAACACAGCCGTTAGCTCTTAGCACTCAGAGCTCACAGCTCCTCATATCTGTTCAGAAACTAGACAAAAGTTAAACAAGTACAAACCACAGACTGCCTGTGTCATGGCGAATACAGTCGCTGGTTTATTTATGTCTGTAGGCCGTTGTTGTGAGTGTGGACGGTCGGAGCATATATAACGTTAGCTTAGCCAAGCTCCATTTAGAAAACACGCATTTTAAAAGGGTTTTTCGCCTGCAGACTTGTCAAAGCATGAATTCATGGTTTTTACTAACCGGTATCAGTATGTTGTTACTTCGGCATCATTTTGAAACGTGTATTACAATTAAATCACGGTCAAATATGTTCATCTTGTTGTAGTTGTAGCCCCCTTGCCAGCGATTCTCTCTCTAGTTTAGCATACTCAGCCCGACTCAGCCTGGTTGTTCCTGGCCCTAGAACCACGATTTAGTCGGGCCAGGAAAAAGTAGCCCCGGGCCAAAACTAGGACAAGTGGAAACGCAACCAAAAACGGGCCCCGCACGGCTCGGCACGCTTAAAGCGAGCTACCCGCTGCAGTGGAAACGCGCCATTAGTGTAAGGCATCTGCTCTGTTTGTCAGAGAGAGGCCCCTGGCACTGCCCCCGCCCGCTCCACCAACACAACACTGTGCAGCCAAAACACAGTCTCACTCCCTGATAGTCCAATAGCGACTAGGGGTGTAACGGTACACAGAATTCACGGTTCGGTACGTGTAGAAGTTGTCAATACTTCTTAATACATGCATGTGTGTATGTACAAGGAATACACAATGCATAGGCAAGTGGTGGCTTTATTTATGACCACAGCATGTACAGTGAACATGTACGTTGCATGCCGACTAACAACTGAATGCCTATTACCTTAACACGTCACCGTGTGACGCACCAGCTACGGTGGCCTGCAAAGGACAAACTTAATCATATGAGAATGATCTACATCCCTTCTCTTTAGCTGATGTTTCTATCTGAAAGTAAATAACATTTAAGGCAGATGATATTGAACATTCCTTTAGCATTTGGTGACACAAACAATAAACCATTACTAAATACCTTACCAGGTAACAGGAAAAGGAAATGACTAAACATATCACTTTAACAAGATTGTCCAACAGTGTTACTGCACATATTTAGGGTTTGGTTTGCATGTGCGACCTGATCGTGTTATGTATGGTGTGTCACTGTTGTTGCAAGGGAAATGTGATGTGTGTCTTGGTAGTGAAGGGGAACTGTTCTGTGTCAGCCTGCTGTTTCTCTCAGGTGTTTGTGGTGTGTGGGGTACACAGTCCATCATAGAGAGGTCGGTGTTGTGAGGGTCGAAATCTTGAGGCTGCTGTTGCTGGGGCGACGGCTCGGGAACAGGAATGATGTGACGACGATTCCGTCTGTATGAAGTCCCGTTGGCTTGGATTATGTAAGAGCGTGGTTTCTCGCTCACTTCCTTGACAACGCCAAGCCGATCGTATCCTTTTGGGGTCTGCATCCTGATCACTTGTCCCTCAGTCAGGGGTTTCAGAGGAGAACTTGAGATGTCATATTGGCGCTTTAGGATGAGCCGCTTGTTGAGGAGTTGTGTTCTGATTAGTTGTGCATCTTTTGGGTTTGGCTGTAACAGTTTGGTGCTCACAGGGATGGCTGCACGTGTTTGTCGCGACATCAGGCGTTCAGCAGGAGAGCCTAACGTCAGATCACGGGGAATGTTTCTGAGATTTATCAGGTTGAGGAAGACATCTGTGCCATCTCTGTGTGAACGTTCCATCAACTGTTTTGCACTGCAGACTGCTCTCTCTGCTAGTCCGTTTGACTGTGGGTATTCAGGACTGCTGGTGATGTGAACAAAGTCCCACTGTTTTACAAAGTCCTTGAAATACTGACTGGTGTCCAGCATTATCAGAGATGAGTGTGTGTGGTGTGCCAAAAACAGAGAAATGTCTCTTCAATTTAGTTATCACAGTTGATGAGGTCACATCCCGGAGAAGGTCGATCTCAAACCAGCCAGAGTATGAGTCAACCAGCACCTGATACCGTTTTCCATGCCACTCGAAGATGTCTGTTGCCACTGTGGACCATGGGAGATCTGGCACAGGATGAAGCTGGAGGGGCTCCTTTTGCTGATGGGATCTGGTGCTGTTGCACACTGCACATGAAAGCAACTCCTCAGTGATGTCTCTAGACATTTCTGGCCAAAAGATGATGGTTCTTGCTCTGCGTTTGGTTGCTTCAATGCCGGGGTGTCCTCTGTGCACTATTTTGATGTACTCTCTGTGCAGGGACTGAGGAATGAGAGTTTTGTGGCCTTTCATGACAATTCCCTCTTCTACTGTCATTTCATCTCTGTAGGGAAAGAAGAGACGGACAGCAGGTTGGAGCTGATTCTGTCGGATGGGCCATCCTCTATTAATGACTGCACTGAGGGCTTGCAGATCTTCGTCTTCTGCTGTGTGCTTTCTGAGTTCTTCCAGGCGGGCTGTGGAGATGTAGCTCACAGACATAACTTCATAAGCATCATTTTCAGCAGGGCTTTGAGATGTTTGTGCGGTTGGGGCACGTGAAAGAGTGTCTGCTACATACATATACTTGCCCTTTTTGTACACCAAACTGATGTCGTAGCTCTGCAGCCGGAGCAACATTCTATGCAGACGGGCAGGGGCTGTGTGGATGGGCTTCTTTAAGATAGTCACTAAAGGTTGGTGGTCAGTCTCCACCACTACAGGCTTTCCATACACATAGTCTTTGAATTTTGTACAGGCAAACACGACAGCTAGCAGTTATTTTTCAATTTGTGCATACCTCGTCTCTGTGTCAGTCAGGGTGCGTGATGCAAACGCTACTGGCCTGCCATCTTGCATGCACGCTGCTCCAAGTCCGTAGCATGACGCATCACAGGTGAGCGTGACTGGTCTTTTGACATCATAGTATGACAGGACAGGTGGACTTGATAAGCATGATCTAAGAAGGTCAAATGCATCCTGATGCTGCTGGAACCAACACCATGCAGTGTCCTTGTGGATGAGTTTTCTCAGTGGTGCTGCGATGTCGCTGAAGTTCAGGATGAACTTGCCAAGGTAGTTAACCATACCGAGGAAACGCTGTAGTGAGACAACGTCTGTGGGGACTGGCATGTTAGTGATTGCATCTGTCTTAGAAGGGTCTGCCTTTAGGCCTTCACTTGTGAAAATGTGACCTACATATCCTACATGATCCAGGCGAAACTTGCACTTGGCTGGATTCAGCTTCAGGTTGACTTCTCTCACTCGTTCCAGCACCTTCTTGAGGTTGGCATCATGCTCAGCAACTCCACGGCCACCAATGATGATGTCGTCAACGATGACAGAACATGGGTAACCTGCAAACAGCTGTTCCATCGAGCGTTGAAATACCTCACTAGCAGAGCTAATGCCGAAGGGCATCCGTAGGAATCTGTACCGCCCAAATGGAGTACTGAAGGTTGTCAACATGGAGGATTTCTTGTCGAGACGTATCTGCCAGAAAGAGCTTTTAGCATCTCGCACAGAAAACACTTTTGCTCCTGACATCTGTGCTGCAACTTCTTCTACTGTTCTCATAGGGTGATGTGGTCTTTTCAGCGCTGTGTTCAGGTCTTGTGGATTGATACACAGTCTTATTTCCTGCTTGTCTTTTTTGTGTGCTGCCACCATAGATGAGACCCAGTCTGTGGGCTCAGTAACTGGTATAATGACACCTATGTTTTGCATGCGGTTAAGTTCAGCTTTAACTCTGTCTTGCATTGCAATAGGAATGCGGTGGGCAGGTCTAACCACAGGTTGTACACTAGGATCAACTGTCATGGAGTAAGTGATTGGTAGTTCTCCAAGTTCATCATCAAACATGTTACGGTGGCTGTTACGGTGTGCAGGAAGCAGGACCCAAATGCAGATTAGAGTAACAATAATTCCTTTATTTCAAGGCTAGATATAGGCTACACAAAGACAGCACGGAACACTCACCGATGAACTGGTCATAACACAAGACAACCCGACAAAGAGAGACAGAAAACCCAGAACTTAAATACACCCAGGACTAATCGCATAAACACGAGACAGGTGAGGAGGGAGGAGAAAACACAGAGGTACCAGGTGAACACAATCAGGTAATCGGGGAGGGAAACAGACAGAAAGCAAACAGGCAGGAAACGGGGGTGAACACTTTACAAAATAAAACAGGAAACCCAAAGATAGAAAAAGACAAGAAAAACACCAACACAGACAGATCCTAACAGTACCCCCCCCTCAAGGGACGGATTCCAGACGTCCCAAAACAAAACAAAAAGTCCAAAACCCCAAGCAGGGTGGGTGGAGGGGGTCCGGAGGAGGGACGCATCACTAAGCCACCAGGGTGGGTGGAGGGGGTCAGGAGGACGGGACTGAACTGACCGCCCAGGGGCACGGCAGAGGACCAGGAAGGGGTCTCGGGTGGACGGCCCGGGGGCAAGGCAGAGTCCAAAAAGGGGAAGTCGGGCGGACGGCCCGGGGGTAAGGCAGAGGACCAGGAAGGGGTCTCGGGCGGACGGCCCGGGGGCAAGGCAGAGTCCAAAAAGGGGAAGTCGGGCGGACGGCCCGGGGGTAAGGCAGAGGACCAGGAAGGGGTCTCGGGCGGACGGCCCGGGGGCAAGGCAGAGTCCAAAAAAGGGGGACTCGGGCGGACGGCCCGGGGGCAAGACAGAGTCCAAGGTGGGGACCATGGAGGGGCGAAGGCAGCGGCAGGAAGAGTCAGGGGGCCGGGCCCGAGGGCGAAGGCAACGGCAGGAAAAGTCAGGGGACCGGGCCCGAGGGCGAGGACCGCGGCACTCAGGGGGCTGGGCTCGAAGGTGAAGACCGCGGCTCTCAGGCGGCCGGGCTTGAGGGCGAAGACCGTGGCTCTCAGGGGGCCGGGCTCGAGGGTGAAGACCGTGGCTCTCAGGGGGCCAGGCTCGAGGGCGAAGACCAGACAGCTCCGGAGGCCGGGCAGGAAGGCGCTGACGGGACAGTGCCGGAGGCCGGGCAGGACCCGGTGTCGGAGCTGGTGGGGACGAGAGAGATTTCTTGAATGAAACTTATGCCTTTCCATTATTTTGTTATGTTGAGGGTTGCATATTTCACTGAATTTCCGTATCAAACAGTCCGGGTCCTCCCTTGATTCAGCTGGGGAGGACTTCAGTTGCATACATAAAGGATCGTTCACGTTCAATGGCTTCTGGTCCAGCGAGATTGAGGAGGATGTAAGCTCTAGTCCTGGCAGCCTTGTCTGGGTGCGCTGCGGCGATGAAGATTTCATATTCCCTCTCGAAGATCCGCCAGCTCTCCGCGATGTTTCCTTCAAACGTAAATAGTATATGAACAGGTTGAAAAGTACCTCGCGGAAAATAAACTAATCTATGAATTTCAATCTGGCTTTAGAACATCCCACTCCACTGACACATGCCTTCTTTATTTGAGCGACCACATCAAATAAGAGGTGGACGAGGGCAAGTACTGCGGCATGGTGATGCTGGACCTACAAAAGGCTTTCGACACTGTCAATCACCCCATTCTGATTGACAAGCTAAAAGCCATTGGTTTTGATAAACTATCGGTGAGCTGGATGCAATCCTACTTGGAGGGGAGAGAACAGATGGTGGAGGTAAACGGTACTCTGTCCCTCCCCCTCCCAGTGAGCTGTGGTGTTCCACAAGGAAGCATAGTAGGTCCGTTACTGTTCCTAATTTATGTAAATGACATGTCATCAGCATGTGACTGCAACTTGTTCCTGTTCGCGGACGACTCAGCCCTGCTGGTCTCTGGCAGGAACAGGTTGCAGGTTGAAAAACCCTCAGCTCCGAGCTCGGCAGAATCTGCACCTGGCTCGCCGATAATAAATTATCATTACACCTGGATAAAACAGAGTCCATTCTCTTCGGTTCGAAACATAATCTCAGCAAATCCGACGACTTCTCAGTTGCAGTGGGCGACATTATTGTCACAAGTAAGAAGGAAATTACATACCTAGGATCGATTCTTGAGGCAAACCTCTCCTGTGACAAAATGGCATCCAATGTAATAAAAAAAGTCAATCAAAGAACTAGATTCCTATACCGGATCTCCTCTCTGGTAAACAAAAACACCCTGAAAACTCTGGCAGGAGCACTCATTCAAGGGTACTATGACTATGCTTGCACGTCATGGTACCATAGCACCTCCAAGGTGCTAAAAATAAAACTTCAAACATCGCAAAATAAACTGGTCAGACTACTGCTTGACCTTTCATCTAGAACCCACCTCACCTCTGCCCACTTTGACAACCTAGGATGGCTTAGAGTAGACGACAGAGTACAGCTACTTGCAATGGGCCTGGTCTACAAGATCCACTACACCTCTATGGTACCCATGTACATGTCAAAATTATTCCCAAAGGTCAAGGAATACCATGATCATAACACCAGAGGGAGCTCCACAATTCATGTGAAACCCAGATTTGGCACAAAAAAGGGGGAATACACGTTTCGCAATTATGCCACATCAAGGTGGAACGCTCTTCCCACAACTGTAAAGGAAAGTCAAACTATACTTACCTTCAAAACCTCTCTTAAAGAGCACCTTCGGGGAAGAGCATTGCAAAACTGGCCCCGGTAATGGTGCAAATCTCAACCTGTCGTTCAATGGACAGCTTCCCCCCCCCCCCCCATCTATGTATATACTCGCATTTTAGACTCTGTTACTAACTGTATATCTGTAGACTTGGTATGTCTTAAATGTCCGGTTAGGATGTATTAGAACGAAATCTAAAATGAAAATTGTAAACAAGCAATCTGTATGTAAAAAAAACCACCTGTATGTAAATTGTAAATAAGCCATCTGTATGTCAAATATGTCTTATATGTCTTAAATGACATGATGAATTGGAAATGGGGGACCCTGATGTAAACAAGACGAAAGTCTTTCTCTGGTCTGCATCCCCTTAACAATTGTATGTTTTGAGCTGTACTGTACTGTACCCAGTGGCGGCGGGTCATTAGGGGCAGGTGGGGCACAGCCCCACCTAGTGTCAGAAGAAAGTATTACAAATAATGATTACAAAAAAATACTAAAAAATAAATAAAAAAACATATAAAATATATTTTAAGGTCATGTTTAATAATCTGATTCGTCTGTACATTTCTGTTTTAGTCTGTGTTCTTCTAATTAGTGTCTAGAGTGCCGTTTTGAGCTGTTTAGAGCCATGTGGGACAAAACCCGATCCTGCCCCTCCCTCTCACAGTCTAAGTGAACGGTGATTGTAAAAACTACACTGCGCATGCTCAGAGTATTTTTCTATTTAATGTGTGTGGCAAAAAAATAATGACCGTAGGGGCATAGTGCTCCCATCCCCACCATACGTCATCTCACATAATTCAGAATTGATTGGCTGTAAGTACTCACGTGTGCAGTGCTGCGAAACGTCACGTGTAGTTTGAAGAGGAGACGAGAGAGCAGCATATAGCTAACATCACCAGCGATTAAAAGAAGTAAAAAACTGAAAGAAAATGAATGAAGTTGACCATTTACTGGAGCACACATTTGAGACACTTAGTCTCGGAGAGAAACTGGAGGTAAAGCGCCTCGGTGCCCACCATCCACCGGATTTCCAAATGGTCCAGACTGCGGGCAAAGTTAAACGTGGGTTTAACGCTGAGTGATTTGCTAAAAAGAAATGGCTAACGGCGAGCATCCAGAATAATTCCCTCTTTTGCTTTCCTTGCCTGCTTTTTGGTGAAGATCAAGGTACTTGGTCGAGGACAGGTTACAAGGACTTAAAGCATCTTTCGGAGAGGACAATGAAGCATGAGAGCAGCAACAGTCATTTGGAAAATGCCGTAAAATTGGGATTACTTGGAAGGGTGAATGTTGCAGCTCAGATTGACAGCGCCTACAGACGCGGCATTGATTCTCATAATAGGAAGGTGGAAGAAAACAGGTACGTGCTTGGTCGGATCATCACCTGTATTAAACTGTGTGGGAAATGTGAGACAGCACTGCGGGGCCACAACGAGTCGGCGGACTCTCTGAATCCAGGGATATTCAGGTCAATTTTCGAGACAATGTGTGAGGGCGATTCCAAGCTTCAACGGCACTACGAAGCTCAGCTTGTTTTCAAAGGGACATCAAGCACCATACAGAATGAACTCTTGGACTGCATGTATGATGTGTACAGGGAGGAAATAGCCAAGCAAGTGGACAACACATCATTTGTTGCCGTTCAGGCCGACGAGACAACCGATGTCTCCTGTAAATCGCAAATGGTGATTGTGCTGCGATACATTATGCCTGACCTCACAGTTACAGAGCGTTTTTTGGAGTTTGTGGAAGTAAAGGACAAAACTGGTGTAGGTCTCTCTAACAGCATCAAGGCTGTTCTGGAACCCCTGAAGCTGAAAGAAAAGCTAATCGCTCAGACCTATGACGGGGCGGCCGTCATGAGCGGTAACGTGCGCGGGGTACAGACGGTGATGAAGGAGACGTACCCAAACGCTCAGTTTGTTCACTGCTACGCCCACCAACTGAACCTGACCCTGCAGCAACTCTGTTCAGCAAGGATGAGCATCCTGAAGGTGTTTTTTGCAGATCTAACTGCTTTTTCCACTTTTTTCTCCGGTGCTCCAAAACGTGTTGCAGCTCTTGCAGAGGCAACACAGAGACGCATCCCACGGCCACCGGCTGTGAGATGGAACTTTAAAAGCAGAACTGTGAACGCGGTTTGGGAGACCCGAGATGCACTACTTCAGTGTATGAAGCATATACGCGCACAACCAGGATGGGATGCGGTCACCATAAGTGAGGCATACGGCCTGTCAAAGAAACTGCGGGACCGAGCATTTATGCAGCTCCTGGAGTTTTTTTCGTTGCTTATGCCAGAAGTGGATGTTCTATACAACACTCTGCAAAAACGAAGCATCGATGCACCTGGGATCAACAGCGCGCTCTGCCGTTTCAAGGAAAATGTTCAGAAAATGAGGCAGAAAACTGATGCATTGGCCGCCACTGCTCATGATGGAACAGACGAGCCAGGCCGACGAGTCAGCAGCACAGCGCCGGTGATGAAGGAGGCTTGTGACACAGTCATCTCACAGGTGGAACAGAGGTTCTCACAGAGTGACCATTTGATCGCTGCAAAGCTTGTTGACAGCTCATTCTTCCCACAGCATGTCCTGTCATTTCCTACACCTGAGCTTGACTGCGCCGTGAAACTGTGGCCTGCGTTGGGAAACAAGGAGAAGTTGAAGTCTGAGCTGACCACGCTCTACCGCCACAGTGAGCTTCACACTGGAAACACTGCCCTGTCTCTGTTGAAATCCATTCACGAGAACAACTTGGAGGAAACGTTTGCTGAGACTGTTATTTTGGTCAAAATAATAGTGACAACTCCGATGACGACATCCGAGTCAGAGAGGAACTTTTCCACCCTCAAAAGGATAAAGACTTTCACTCGCAACACCATGGGACAGCCGCGACTTAACGCATTGGCCATGCTTTCAATTGAAAGCCAGTTGATCCAGCAACTACAGGACTTCATCCCCAAAGTGATAGACACATTCTGTCAGAGGAAGGACCGCCGTGCCGCTTTTCTTTTCAAGTGAGCCTTCAGCTTTGGTAAGTTCATTTATGTCATATATTTTGTTGATCTTCTGTGTTTTGCCTCTGCTGGATCGATTGATATTGTGACCTCGATGATGAGTGTCTGTGTTTTCCTTATATTTACAGTCTATGATGTTTTAATGCTAAAGCATTACGGTTGTTGTTATTGTTAAGAATTACTTTGTAATGCACCTCCATGTATGAAGGTGCATTACTATGACATCCCCACGCTGTGTACGTAAATGTATGCGCTCACAGTGTTGCTCCTGTGGTCTTCAGTATGTCATTTGACACTCCCCCTCTCTCTCTCCTCCCCCCCCTCTCTCTGTCCCCCCTCTCTCTCTCCTCCCTCTCTCTGTCCCCCCCCCCTCTCTCTCTCTCTCTCCCCCGACCTCTTTCTGCCCCCCCAGTTTTGTACACCTAGAAACGCCACTGACTGTACCCAATATACAAGCTGTTAATAAACTTTTCAATCAATCAATCAATAACAGGGTCCGGACGGCGAAATCCATCCGCCATTGTAGCTGGGGCTAACTTCAGCCAGCTAGTTAGCGTTAGCACGGTTCGTGGAAAAAAAATTCTCCAGACGAGAGGAGAGGCTCGTGCCGTCTTCTGACACCATGTAGAAGTTGTCAATACTTCTTAATACATGCATGTGTGTATGTACAAGGAATACACAATGCATAGGCAAGTGGTGGCTTGTACACAGCATGTACAGTGAACATGTACGTTGCATGCCGACTAACAACTGAATGCCTATTACCTTAACACGTCACCGTGTGACACACCAGCTACGGTGGCCTGCAAAGGACAAACTTAATCATATGAGAATGATCTACAGTACGTACCTCGGTTTGGGGGTCACGGTTCGGTACAACAAGAAAAGAAAAGTCCCAAATACATAATTCCAGGTTTGTTGTTATTTATCTTTGAACTGTAGTGCAAGTTTCAGTTTAAAAATAAGAATCTCTAACATTTTGAATAATTAACTGTATTACACAGTTAAAAACAAACCACAAACAGTAACACACACACTCAGATGCCCAGATTATCTATAATGGCTGATGTCAAACAAAAAGGTTCAATAAGCTGTAAAACTAAAAAGAATGTCTTGAAAATATTACATCATAAATAATAAGAAAGTGTTTCAAGGGCGCATAGTCGTTGAAATATATATGCCAATAGCTTCTGTCATTTATTTTGGTCTCTCGGCTTTCATGTCTATTGGCTTCTTAAAAACAGCGGGGATCAGCTGTTGAACTGCTGCTGTCTTTTGCCGGGCTCCGGTGATTGGCAAATTTGGCTGATGCCTACTGATATGATTTAGCATGTTTGGCGTGTGTTACCATTAGCATACCGCACCGCTGTCGAACAACGCCGACACACCGTCCTCGTCCGATCCACCACTCGCACTCCATCGTTATTGTAGTCCAAAGGGAACCCGAAATGTTCCCACACAGCTGATTTAAAAGAAGCAGGTGGGTTCTAGCTCCTGTGTGTTAACTGAAATCGCCATACTAACTTTTCTTCTTCTTGTATTTTGTTCGTTTTGTTGTGTTTCTTCTTGTTCTTCATTTGTTGTTTAAAGGCGGCTGGCAAACAGCTTTTAGGCGCAATACCGCCCCCTGGATTATAAATAGTGTAATGGATACTGCCCTGAATCACAGACCTTTTTCCCACTGGTAAAAAAAGGCGTATTCGTCGGGTGACTGCATGTGCCGAACCGTGACGTCCGAACCGTGACGTCCGAACCGTGACGGTACGGGACGAATACGGATACCGTTACACCCCTAAAAGCGACGCTTGGTCAGGGTCCCGTGGCGTGCAGTTGTGACGCGCCGAGTCTCCTTCAGCTTCATAAACGGACGCAAAGAGCTTTCAACTGATTGCAATGTATTCCCATCGGCGGCGGTATTTGACGCTCATGGAAGCACCACATCGGTCCATGTCGGCGGCAGTTAAAGGCAATGTGAGCATACATTCCCATTGGATAACGGAGAATTGTACACCCGGAAGTAAGTATTCTCCTTACTGTCGATTGATTTTACAGTGATATCTCCACTACTCATCAACTCAAAAACACCGGATTACCTTTGTTAATTAAACAACATTGATTGGTTTAAATTGATTTGAAGAAAGAAATATTTCTTCGGTGTTTAGGACGGCAGAAGACACTAGACTACCCAGAATCCTCAGCTATCGTTTGGGACTACACCATGTGCTTTGCTTGACAAACCCTGTGATTAGTCCTCAAGCTCTGTGATTGGATGTTGGAGTGGCAGTGCGCAAAGTTTCCATTAATTAGCACTTCTTTATTAAATATTATGAATATGTCTTTATTATCAGGCTATGTTCCACAATCATTCAAAGTAGCAGTGATAAAAACCACTTTTTAAAAAGCACAACCTCGATCCAGAGGTTTTAGCCAACTATAGACCTATTTCTAATCTTCCGTTCCTCTCAAAAATTCTTGAGAAAGCGGTCGCAAAACAGCTGTGTGATTACTTAAGAAACAATGATTTATTTGAAGATTTTTAGTCTGGCTTTAGAACACATCATAGCACAGAGACAGCTATGGTTAAAGTCACAAATTACCTTCTAATAGCCTCTGACAAAGGATTTGTCTCTATTCTTGTTTTGCTCGATCTCAGTGCTGCATTTGATACTATCGACCATGATATCCTATTGCAAAGACTAGAGCACTTAGTTGGCATACAGGGAACTGCTTTAGGCTGGTTTAAATTTAATTTTGGTTTAGTATTGATAAGTAAACTTGAGTCAAAGATGGCTGCAACTCCACCTCCTCGGCCCGTGCCTCGGGCAATATGAGTATTGATATGGCTGGGTGGAGTGGCCTCATTTATGCTGACATATTCTTCATGTCTCAACCAAGTTTCAGTGAGACAGCATATATCAATATTATAATCTGATATTAAATCATTTACCAATATTGCTTTAGATGCTAGAGATCTTATGTTTAAGAGACCACATTTAATATTCCTGTTTTGTTGCACTGTAGTAGTTGTTACATTTACTTTGATTAGGTTATTATGTATGACACCTCTATTAGGTTTTACCTTAACTTGTCCTTGGGCAGACACACACACCGCTAATATTGGGTATTTTATTGGGTTTGGGATTCCTATGGATGACTGCCTAGGAGAGAGCGCAGAGAAGCGTGTAAGACTGCGACTCCGCCTCCTGGTCTCAACTCCAGTTTGTCATGGATTAAGTCCACAAAGCCCTGAAATGTTTGCCAAAATGAGATCGGCACCTTCCAAAGTAGGATGAATGCCGTCTCTCTTAATCAGACCAGGTTTTCCCCAGAAGGCTGTCCAATTATTTACGAAGCCCACATTGTTTGCTGGGCACCACCAAGACAACCAGCGCTGAAATGATGACATGCGGCTATACATGTCATCATTGATCAGATTGGGGAGGGGACCAGAGAAGATTACGGTGTCCGACATTGTTTTAGCATAACTACACACCGACTCCACATTAAGTTTGGTGCATTCTGATCGGCGTATACGAACATCATTACCACCGACGTGAATAACAATCCTACTGTATTTACGTTTATTTTTAGCCAGCAGTTTAAGATGCGCCTCAACGTCGCCCGCTCTGGCCCCCGGAATGCATGTGACTGTGGAGGCTTCGGTCTCTAATTTCACGTGTCTCATAATAGAGCTACCAATAACCAGAGTTGGCTTCTCAGCGGGTGTCTCGCTGAGTGGGGAATATCTGTTAGATACGTGAACGGGTTGGTGGGGACCTGCGGGTTTCGCGTTATGCCCCTTCTGAACAGTCACCCAGTCTCCCTGCTGCTCGGGAGTTGCCGGGGGACGGCTAATAGGAGCTACCTTTTGCCGGTCCGCACCGGCTAACATGGGCTTTACTGTAGCTGAGTTACTTTCTAAGATGCGGAGCCGGGCTTCTATGGCTATGATTCCCGCCTCCAACCTAACAACTATACTACATTTAACACATGTACCGGTACCAGTAAAGGAGGTAGGGAAGTAACCAAACATGAGACAGTTAGAGCAGGAAATAGCACCCGAGGGTGGGGAAAGAGCCATGGCTAGCTATCAAGCTAAAGTAGCTACCGTTAGCAAACCCGAAAAGAGTGTAGGCAACTGTGGAGTTACAGTCGCTAAGAGAAGGAGAGTTGTGAGAGCTTAAGTTATAGTAACGTGTGATTACAACGTCAGGCAGTTGCCGTGATCAAGAGTTTTAAAACGATCGATTAAGTTAAGATAATAAGCTATCAGCAACAGAACGGGCACACGGGATACCCGGAGATGACAACAACCGGAAGTTACAACATGCTTACCGCAATAGTGGTCCGTGTAGAAACAGTCACATGACTTCACGTCACCACCGCTAAATAATAAATAAACATTGATTGATGGTTTATGCCGAGCGTCAAACAGCACTTTGAAATGGAATGAAACCCATCGCCAGCACACTAACCAAAACAGGAATCGAACGTGTCCTACCACCCCCCCCCCCTTAGGTCCCCTGAGTCTGGTGGTTTTAGTCCAGATGCTGCGGTACTGCCTGCCAGACGGCAGCAGACAGAACAGTTTGTGGCTGGGGTGATGGGGGTCTTTTATAATCCTGAGGGCTTTCTTTAAGGTTAACCTGGTATTTCAACCCAGTCTCACAGCATTTCATGTTGAGGGTTGCGGTCGAATAGTCCAAAAATTAGCTCCTAAATTCTAACCCTATCGTCTATTCCTTGACCTCTGAGTGACCTGCTAAGCCCCAAGGTCCCCCTCGGCGGGTCCTTTTTTTTTTTCACGACACTGTGTCTCAGGGGATCTTAATCTATTAATATCTAATAATAAAATAATACAATTCAATAACGTGCTTTAACCACTAGGTGTCCCTTTTTATCAGCTGTGCACCGTTATGGTGTAAATACAGCCTATCTACCAATTGGATCAAATATAAAAGTCAGCCGAATTAGTGTTGATACTGCAAGGAGACGTATTGTATGAAAATAAATGTAAGATGCTGTTTAATTGCTTATATATTTATGATCCACGTCACATTTTCAGTTTTGGTGGCAGTTCTCCTGTTTGTCTAGAAGTCTTCTAATCAAGGATCTATAAATAAAGAACTACGGCAGATATGTAATATTTAATGCAGCCACACCGTGTATTACAATGCCGTTATGTGATGACTTTCAAAGAGAAATGCAAGCACACTCGGAATAAAGTATTATTTTATTTTTAAAAAACGTTTTCAGATTTCACATCACATAAACACCAAATCCCAGCATGCATTGCAGCTAACCATCCAATCATCGAGTTGAGGATCTTGCCTACGTCTGTTTCCGGTTTCGTTTATGACCGATGTATTTTGTTATTCACACATTCCTTCACATTTACATTTTAATTTGCATTAAAGTATTTTGTGAGGCCTTGTAACATGTTTTTAAATATAACTACGGTTGTAGTTGAAGAGTTTGTAAATTAACATGAACCAAAGCTGTTGCCTGGCAACGCAATCGCACAACGTCACGTCCGTTAATTCCACATCCACACGCACGGATTAACATCGCTTTAATACATTAATGTAGCCTTTGTTTCTGCTAAAAGAGGTGTGGACCAGCTGGGGCAACGAGAAAATCGACGTAATCGAGTGTGACTATTAAAAAATAAATCATTACGTCGAGGTAGCATTTGCTTGGTATTTCCGGTTATTTCTCCACTGGTTAACATGAGTTAACAATACCGTGTAACTGTCACATTTGAAGGGACGAAATCGTGACATCTTCAAATCTCCCAGCATGGTAAATCGTCACATGTTCACGTCTTGCCGTGATATCGGGTTGTTCAAAGCGCAAAGTGTATTAACTGCAGTTTGCCTCCCTGTCAGAATGACAAAGATCCTCAGTGAAGCACAAGCCCATATTTCTCACTAAATTGTAAGTACAACTTATTAAAAAGATCAGTTCAATGCAACTAATGTCGTCTTAGTGTGATGTTAAAATTGGTTTGCCATGAATTTAGTGATGGATTGTAAACATTTGAAATGTAGCATTTAAGTGTTTCTACAATGTTGTTGTTTTAATAAATCAGACACTGATGGTGCAGCGCTGTAGGCTACTGTACCTCTTTATAGGAATTTTTTCCTTAACAAATGCGTTTGCGCTGATCAGGGGGTACTTGGCTGAATTTATTTTTCAAAGGGGGTACATTATTGAAAAAAGTTTGAGAACCACTGCTCTACCAGTTGCTAGAGACAGATATGTACCACTAGAGCAAAATCAGTTGATATAGGACTTACGTTCATCGTGTGTCCATGTAACGAAGGTAACTTTGTTACTATGGACTGACGGTTTTTGGTCCTTGTAATATTGCACATGTGGGTTTGCACTTTATATAACAACTTCCTTTTGCACAGTAATAATGTCACTCAGCACTTTAGTGAACAGTTTGCACTTTATTAGCGTGATTTGCACAGTACAGTTTGACATGGCTTATTTGCACATTTTAATATAAATTATACTATTTATTGATGTAGTAGTTAAATGATTAAACCGTATTATTTGGACTGTCGTCTGGCAGATGCTGGTCGGTCCTCGGCTCCACCTGAAAAGAGAGGGGAGTTATAGCGAGAGCGCCGAGAGTGTTTATGATTGTGTAAGATTGACAGCGGATGAGATTAATCATTGTGTGCAGATGCCCTGTTACAGCGTGTATGTCATGACATTAAGTTGCAATAATTGTAGAAGTGAACACTGTGTAAAGGTTACGCCCATCGCTTACCCATGCTGTTTCGTCCTGTGTCCGCTCCAGTGTGTTTGGCCAAAAGGTCCTTGGGGGGAAACAAACACTAACTAAGGCCCATTCCCAAACCGCCCCCTACACCTACACCCTACCCCCTACCCCTCCCTTTGCGCGTTCACATGGAGGGTCCGCCATATTGAGGGCTGTTCCAAACCAACGAGTGTGGAGCGGTGTGGAGGGGGAGTGGGCTAGCAAGCCCTCAAACAACGAGTCTGCAGCGGTGCTGACTTGAGACCGGTCTCTACCTGACCGGTCTCAACGCTGTGTGTGTCCGTCAGGAAACAAGCTGTTTACAAGTAGTTCCAGCAAACATCCACTGATAAACTGCGATGTTAACAACCTCATGATAACCTCATATGTTTTAATTTAGGATCGTACCTGTGTTTATTCTAGAAAAACGTAAATGTGTGCATTTTATTATAAAGTTGTGTATATTTACAGACTGTTGCAAAAACTAAGAAGCTTATAAACATCAGGTTTAAAACTAAAAGAGCTTTACAAAAAAGTAACACAATGAAAGATGTTTGGAGTTTTATTTGAGTTATTAATTTACATGTTTTGTCTAAGAGATGCTGATTTGAAACCGTTGTTACATACAGTTACGGCATTTCCTGTTTCTGCCGGAGAGAGGGGAGGCCGTCCCAAAGCTTGCTGCTGTATTTACTCCCTCCCTCTGACAGGAGGGAGCCTCGTTGAGCTCCGAGTGTGGCTACAGACGGAGTTCACTCCGTCACGGAGGGGTAGGGTCGAGGGAGTGGTTTGGGATTGGGCCTTAAGAAGGTTCCGGGACGAACCAAGTGGCGAGATGGGCGTAGGGGTTTTTGTTGTAGTTGGGAATGTATTTCTATATATTATGGTCAGTTATAATGTGGGTTTTGGGGTGAAATTAACAGATGGCTATAAACCACTGATCATACATGCACAGAATATTATAGATTATCGTTATACCAATTATGATGGCATGTGTATTTATAATGGCTCACCTGTGAATGGTTTCTCCCAATAAGATCCTCTATAAAATAGCCAGTCTTCAGTCGGAGGAGAGTGTTGTACACTAGAGATGGCAAATCCGGATCATTTTATGGACTCGGAGTCTTCTGAGTCAATCATTGAAGAGATCCGGATCATACGAGTCATTTGAGTCATTTGAGTCATATGAGTCAGCATGACCAAGACCGTAGAAATCCTACCGGTGAAACCGAAAAGTTGTTGCATTTAACCAGCATATTAAACTAACGTTACATTAACCTCCGCTACACAGTGTCTTTTGCTTTAATAAAACATGTGTGTGTGTGTGCATTTAAAAAAATAAGTGTTTTGCATTATATGTATATAGTTATTTTAATATGTTCCTGTACTTAAGCTAATTTTGCACAATTGTGTTTTCATTTAATAATAATAATTGTATAATTACATTTTATATATTCTAACTGTTTTGAAATGTTCTATAATTTGTTTCTTTTTGTGTGCCATGTTCAAAATAAACGAGTTTCCAAGTAAGATCCGATTCCTTATTGGAAATGCAGCTATTATTACAGGAGAGTCTCCTGTAATAATAGCTGCATTTCCTGAGGAGACTGTTGCACAACATGACCATTTTGTTAGAAGTCTACACTGAAACTTAATTTAGAGCCGGAAAAATCGCGGGATCCGTGAATCCAGGTCAATGATCGAGAGAGACCAGTAGCCTACGAGGACTCAGAGCCGTAACATATAGCAGGCAGCAGATCCAGAGATCCAGCAGACTCGTCCCCATGCACGAATCTACAGCAGACTCAGCCCCTCCTCCGGCTCGCACGGCTCCCGCGAGTCCCACGGCTCCCGCGAGTCCCACGGCTCCCTCGACGAGTCGCAGCAGACTCAGAGATTTGCGGACTCACGGCTCACTCACGGCTCACGGCTCACTCACGGCTCACGGCTCACTCACGGCTCCCGCGAGTCCAACGACTCACGGCTCACTCACGGCTCACGGGACTCTCGCGGTAGCCGGAGGAGGGGCTGAATTTGCTGTTGATTCGTGCATGGCGACGAGTCTGCTGGATCTCTGGATACAACAACGTTGTAATGTGATTGTACACGTTATAAAGAGAGTAAAGAGTGACGCAATGTATAGTTTTAATTGTTACGTCACATCAGGTGTAGGACTCAAAGGACTCGGGTTAATCGAGAGGGAGACTCGTCACGACCGGCTCATTACTAGGATCCGGGTTAATGATCCGGATGAATCATGACTCGCCCATCTCTATTGTACACCTCCATGCTGGCTGGCTGTTCTCATATGGTGGTTGTGATTTAAAGTCACTATGGTGTGCAACTCTACCTCCTCTCGTGTTTGGTTCTTTCACTGGAAATCCAGCCGCTGAAGGGTCGCTGTCTCACAGTCCAGAAACACGACTCCAAATGAATGCTAACAATGCTAATGTTGCTAATGTTGCTCACAGATTGTCAAACCAGATTAGCTCCATTGTTGTGAAGTTAAAACTGAACAGCACTTCCAAAGTGTTAATATATTATGTAATGATTAAAAAGATAGAATGTGTGCACATAACACTAAAAGTTAAAGCAGTGGGACTGTAAAGTGTGATGGCTGTTTTAATAGTGGTGCCGTAGTTAATATTTGTACTGTTCGCCTGTGTTTCATCTTTCAAATAATCATTATAATCACCAGCTTATTTGTGTGTTTTGTATGTATTTCTATTTTCTATATATAGAGAAGAATAGAAATAATAGAATATATATTCTATGGAAATGGAGGTATATAGTTGGCCAGTTGAAGGCACCTTTTTTAAACGAATGTTTGGTGGGTTTTAGCAGCATGTGGGTCCAGTATGAAGAGGTTGTTGTTTCATATTCTGAATTTGGTTCCTTTCAGTCCATAACTTCAAATGTCACATATTCAATCAACTTAGATCTGACAGTGTGTGAAAATGCAACAATTCAAACAACAGAAGGGATCTGTTTCTCATTTTCACTTCAATAACGTCATGGCTTCATTCAGTCAAAAATATAAACATGTTTCTTTTAAGTCCCACAGTACAATACATATCAACAGGTTCTTCATATTAATTGAGTGCTTCAAAAAATCCCAATGCTTGCAGGCCTATAGTGTGAAGACATGCTGGTGTGCGTTGTGTAATTAAGTCAGAGACAGTGAGTCAACACTACAGTCAAATCATTGCAGGACTTTATTGATGAGAGGCTGATTGAGTTCCAGATGATCTGACTTACTGAGCATGCACAGCATCAGTGTGAGTGATATGAGTGTGTGTACGTTGCAGTCCACGAGTCCTGCCGCTGTGTCTCACTGGACGTCTGCTGGTTGTGTATTCAGAGGATGGAGTTGTGAGGCTGCATGTCAGAAAGTGGACGTCCATCTGGCATGCTGAGGGTGTGTGTGGGGCATACCAACGCTTGAACCCGAGTCTCTCGCTGGAGGATTTAGAAAACCTCAGTGTCGTTCACGCTCTGCCGGATTTTTGTCTGCTTTCTCAAGAGCAGCTCTGTGATTGAGCGTGGCTGGAAGGGGAGAGGGTGGGCATGTCCGGGCCACAGGAAACATGAAAATGTCAGTTTGTGCTGAGAGCCCTGTTCATGTTTCTCCCCGATACTCTTGATCTGCTGCACGCTGATTCCAGCCATTCCTCTACCTGTCTGCATGCCCCCTCCTTATTTACACTTACCTGCTTACACATGTCCAACTCAGACTTAGGAAGCATACGTTACCCTAAATCCCTTCATCCAAACATAAAGCATATAGATCAGTTCAGCTGCCCCTCCACAGTTTCGTTTTACACTCACTAAATACCCAGTGGGAAAGAAATACCTAATTAAATGTGTTTCTTTTTTTAAACAAACACTCCCTGCAGTTAGAATAGCAAATTCATGCTAATTTTCGTTTCAAGGTCAACACTAAATGATACTAAAATAAGCACGGTGTGACAGCTAAGAGATTTGATCTGCCTCGGTGGGGGAATCTGCATGGTTTCCTAAAATAACAGCAATGCTTGAGGGAGCAGTGTAACACATCCATTCATGTCTGAGACGCAGCTGTATGACAAGCTGGAGGCTGGAGAGGACTTGTTGTGGAGCCAAAGCTAACATTCCCTCAATAGAACAGGTCTGTGACCAGAGTAACGGATTACATATAACAAGATTACTCACTCAGGATTACAAGAAAAGGTAACTGTATTCGATTACAATAACATAAAAAAAATAAGCAATCAGATTACTGATACATTTAAAAAAATTACTAGCAGGATTAAAGTGTTAAAATACATGTTGTAAATAAGGATTAATACAGTCACATATCTTACATAATACACTGAAGTATAAAACATCTTATTGATATTTATTTTCTCTTGTGTTTATTTGCATTGAATTTTATTATGGGGTAATAAAAAAGTAACGGAAAGTAATCAGGATAGATCACTTTTATATTTTGACACTCAAATTTTTTTTTTTACAGGTAACTAATTGTAACGAAATACAATTTTAGTCCCCAGGCTGGACATAAAGCATGCATTAAGAGTACACCTGTTGGTTTCACATCCACCACCAGCATGAAGTGATCAGGGGCCTCATTTATAAACGTGGCACACACTCAAAAGATGAAGTACGGCAATTTCTAAGCAATCTTTGCGATTTATAAAAAAGAAAGTTGACGGGAAAATGTGCGGTCCTCCACTGACACTTGACCCATGAGTACGCACACAAACGGGAGGGGTGAGAAACTGCGACACCATTGGGAGAAGGAAGAATGGAGAGAAGCCATACATTGAAATATTACCTCACATGAACCATATATGAAGAATTCATCTGCTAAAATTGATAAAAGCCAGTCTTACAATAATTAAATGATTAAAAGATGAACGTCTTCATGCAGTAATTTTTTGCAATTCCTTTCTACATACGCCAGTTTTTCACATGAATCCTACGCAAAGTTTTATAAATGAGGCCCCTGATCTGTTTTGTTATCCATTTCATTATGAATGAATAAGATTACTAAGGTCTGGGAACAGAGCTCAGTGGCTAAAGAGGTGAAGCATAACTAAACCACTCGAACAGAAACTACAATAGTATGTCACACTGAAAAAACTGAAACGTTGACTTTAATTAAATGTATTATGTCAACAGATTTCACATAACTTTAGGTTGGTCATCATTGTCCCCCACCCACAAAATAGTTTTTGGATCAGCATCTGACTCCAATACAGTCCCCATTGTCATCCATACTGAAGAAATCAAGCAGGTACTTCCATACAAATACTTGGGTGTAATGATTGACCATCTACTGTCATGGAAAGACCAAATTGAATATGTCTGCAAAAGGACAAAACAAATCATTTATTTTCTACGCCGCCTGAGGTCTTTCAGGGAGTAGACAAATTCTTCTTTTGTTTTTGAAATGTGCATTAGAGGGCCTTGGGCATGTTTCTCTCAGTGATTGTGATGTTATGTTAAATGTATGTTTCTTTGTGTCGTGTCTTAATATTTGGCCCTGTTGATGTTGCAAATGGAGCTGCTGTGATGCAAGTACAATTTCAGACAGTAAAGTATTATCGTATGGTACAGAATCGTACCTCCTCCCAAGAGTGCAGAGGGCTGCCCTGCCAGAGCTGGCCTTCCTTATTATAAGGAATAACCTTTACATTTATTCATTTTCAATTATCTGCTTCTGATCAGCAGATAATTGGTGTCCTCTGTTTTAGTTAGCCAAATACATTTAGCAGGAAGCTTCTACAGTCAATAATGGTGCAATCTGTCAAACTTCAAATCTGTTTTTCTTTCTTCCAGGGGATATCGCCGGCCCCTCCTCCGCCCCATCAGCCTCCAGTCCCCACATCCAGTGCCAGGTTGAGCTCATCAGAAGTCTTCTCTTCATAACATCTAGATCGTCTAGAAACTTAGGGAAAGTAAAAACAAGCGTGGCAAATGTGTTGTAGGCGTAATGCTCTTGCATCACTGAACACTCTTTAATGTGTGTTTGCACTTCTACTTTCGGAACTCTCCCTTAATCCATTTCATCACCTGTCAGAGAGTCGGCACATTAAAAGGGGAACAGCTTCTAGAAGTAGAAAAGCCTGTCTCAGCACGCAATCAACTCCATCAACACTGAGACTGAAGTCAATGGACGCACATACTCTTCATTCCACGTTCGTGTTCAAAGTGAACCAACACAGAGCGGTGGCGCCTATTAGCTGCTGCGGTGCTGAAGTGTCCTTGAGCAATGTTCTCCTTCCTCCCAGCTCTGAGGCTGCTGCAGCCCACCCTGACCTCTGAATCCCTGTGGAAGCAAGGAGAGATTCCCCTCAGGGATCAATGAATTATCACTTCACTCTGCATCAACATGCTTACAGGCAACTGCCTTGACTTTATCTGCCAGCACACCTACTGACCTTGTGCCAATTACACTTTGTTTTCACTGCAGTTGACAGCTGGTCTTGTCTTCTTTAAGTAGGATCTGTGTCATTACTCATTACCAGGGGACCACCATGGATCAAAATCCATTAAAGAAACATTCTGTTTTAAAGGGGCCCTGTTCTGCTCCTTTCCAGGTTCATATCAGTGTGTAGTGTCTCTACTTTAAAGAGTCCTCTCCTGCTGATGTTCAAGAGTATATCAGTATGTAGTGTCTCTACTTTAAAGAGTCCTCTCCTGCTGATGTTCAGGTGTATATCAGTATGTAGTGTCTCTACTTTAAAGAGTCCTCTCCTGCTGATGTTCAGGAGTATATCAGTATGTAGTGTCTCTACTTTAAAGAGTCCTCTCCTGCTGATGTTCAGGTGTATATCAGTATGTAGTGTCTCTACTTTAAAGAGTCCTCTCCTGCTGATGTTCAGGTGTATATCAGTATGTAGTGTCTCTACTTTAAAGAGTCCTCTCCTGCTGATGTTCAGGAGCATATCAGTATGTAGTGTCTCTACTTTAAAGAGTCCTCTCCTGCTGATGTTCAGGAGTATATCAGTATGTAGTGTCTCTACTTTAAAGAGTCCTCTCCTGCTGATGTTCAGGAGTATATCAGTATGTAGTGTCTCTACTTTAAAGAGTCCTCTCCTGCTGATGTTCAGGTGTATATCAGTATGTAGTGTCTCTACTTTAAAGAGTCCTCTCCTGCTGATGTTCAGGAGTATATCAGTATGTAGTGTCTCTACTTTAAAGAGTCCTCTCCTGCTGATGTTCAGGTGTATATCAGTATGTAGTGTCTCTACTTTAAAGAGTCCTCTCCTGCTGATGTTCAGGTGTATATCAGTATGTAGTGTCTCTACTTTAAAGAGTCCTCTCCTGCTGATGTTCAGGTGCATATCAGTATGTAGTGTCTCTCCATGTCTCCATGCTTTAATATTCAAAAAGCTCTTTATTGTTCTCATACTGCCTGTGCTGCAGCACCTCTTTTCACCCTCTGTCTGAAAGCAGAGCCCAGTCTGCTCTGATTGGTTAGCTGGACGGCTCTGTTGTGATTGTGACACGTACAAAGTGATAGAGCGCTAGCTAATAGAAACTCCATGGGTACATAATACATTTCTAAACATTTAACCTGTTTAGCCCGAGGTTCTTTCACGAAACTGTGTCTCAGGGCTTCTTAATATTTAAAAACCGATTAATGTGTTATACCAGATTAACGGGAAGAATCTCAGCTAACTGACGATACAAACAATTTTTACCAAAACAAAACACAAGTCTCATAAGAAGCGTCTAAATGACCCCTGAGCAAAAAAATGCTAACGCACTTGGCACATCACTCAAAATAAAGATACCCTTATTACTTATCGTAGCTGCACATACAAGATATCCGATTAAAGCTGAGATTCCACAGATTATATATAGTATCATCACTGAGCAATAGGGGTGTAACGGTTCACAAACATTTGGTTTTTTGGTCACGGTTCGGTTCGTTTTCGGTACAGCAGAATTTTTTTTCACAAAACAAAACATATATATATATATTTTTTTAAAATTATTATTAAACTGTGAATGTATTCACTCAAATAAATACAAAATATAATAAAATAAACATTAAGGTGCAGCATTTCGATGAACTGAAATAATCTGTATTTGAACTTTACTGTAGGCTACTAGTACTCACAAAACATAAATTAGTTTTGGGTTTTTTATTAAACTGTGAATCTTCACTCAAAAAAAATACAAAATAAAATAAACATTAAGGTGCAGCATGTCGATGAACTGAAATAATCTGTATTTGAACTGTACTAGTACCTAAGCAGCCAGTTTGACATTAGGACTTGCTTGTCATTGTATTTTCATGTTGTTTTAAAGAAAGATGAACTTGTCCATATTGCTTGCCGAAAGGGCAGATCTGCTGGCACTAACAATGTCTCCTGCTGTGGAGAACACCCTCTCTAGGGACAGAGGTAGCAGATACAGCCAGGTAGCGCTTTGCTAACATGGCAACATAAGGATATTTGGTGTTTGTAATAGCTTTGGCTCGGTCTGAACTCTCTGCGAGTGGTGGAGGCTTAAATGCTAGCGGGAGTTGGGTTTGCACTTCAGTCTTTTTTTCTTTTGGTACCGGTGATATTCACGTTCGGGTGATGCCTTTTCAAGAGTGTGCAAGTTTGATGTATTGCCAGCCGCGTAACCAATGTTAGTTGAACAATGCCGACAAACAGCTTTGGTTCGGTCCACCTGTCTTTGTCCTTCATCCTTGTACGTAACTGCGAAACCAAAATGTTCCCAAACCGGAGACTTCAATGATGCTGGAGGATTTTCGAGCTCAACTTTATCTGCGTTCGCCATTAATTGTCGACAGTTCCTCAAATTACTGACTACATATGAACGCATCCCTCTGACCAGCTCTCATAGTATGCCTCTCATCCAATGAAATGACTTGCTCGCTCTATGACGCGTTGAACCCAATGTGAGCAAATTACTCTGAATGCTGCGACTCAGCACCTGAGATTACTTCCAAAAAGTTGTTCACGTTCTCAATTTTTTACGTTTAACGTTATATTCGTTCGGTACACACCTGTTTTTGATTGATTGAAAAGTTTATTAACAGCTTGTATATTGGGTACAGTACAGCTCAAAACATACAATTGTTAAGGGGATGCAGACCAGAGAAAGACTTTCGTCTTGTTTACATCAGGGTCCCCCATTTCCAATTCATCATGTCATTTAAGACATAAGACATATTTGACATACAGATGGCTTATTTACAATTTACATACAGGTGTTTTTTTTTTACATACAGATTGCTTATTTACAATTTTCATTTTAGATTTCGTTCTAATACATCCTAACCGGACATTTAAGACATACCAAGTCTACAGATATACAGTTAGTAACAGAGTCTAAAATGCGAGTATATACATAGACGGGGGGGGGATGCTGTCCATTGTACGACAGGTTGAGATTTGTACCATTACCGGGGCCAGTTTTGCAATGCTCTCCCCCGAAGGTGCTCTTTAAGAGAGGTTTTGAAGGTAATTATAGTTTTACTTTCCTTTACAGTTGTGGGAAGAGCGTTCCACCTTGATGTGGCATAATTGCGAAATGTGTATTCCCCCTTTGTTGTGCCAAATCTGGGTTTCACATGATTTGTGGAGCTCCCTCTGGTGTTATGATCATGGTATTCCTTGACCTTTGGGACGAATTTTGACATGTACATGGGTACCATAGAGGTGTAGTGGATCTTGTAGACCAGGCCCATTGCAAGTAGCTGTACTCTGTCATCTACTCTAAGCCATCCTAGGTTGTCAAAGTGGGCAGAGGTGAGGTGGGTTCTAGATGAAAGGTCAAGCAGTAGTCTGACCAGTTTATTTTGCGATGTTTGAAGTTTTATTTTTAGCGCCTTGGAGGTGCTATGGTACCATGACGTGCAAGCATAGTCATAGTACCCTTGAATGAGTGCTCCTGCCAGAGTTTTCAGGGTGTTTTTGTTTACCAGAGAGGAGATCCGGTATAGTTATCTAGTTCTTTGATTGACTTTTTTTATTACATTGATGCCATTTTGTCACCGGAGAGGTTTGCCTCAACCGTACCGAACCGAAGGGCCCGTACCGAATAATTTCGGTACGGGTACGTGTACCGTTACACCCCTACTGAGCAATCAGAACTCGCGACAGGGGAAGCAAACACAGACATCACAACACGTAGCATTACGGAGCAAACACGGGAGATCGTCTCACCTTAGCTGTTATTCTGATCAAAAGTCGTGTTCAATGGCATTAAAACGATAATGGTGCTGAGGGTTAATACAATGTGTCTGTGTCACCTTGAAAAAAGTAATTGATACAAGTACCCTGTATCAATCTTGATACAGGGTACTTATATGTTATAGTTTGGATTCTTAAAGCTTTGAGTCTACATCCCATCATTCAAGGGTGGTTCTTCGGACACTATAATTTACATTTTTTTACTGTGTTCAATCTGAATTTACTTTAAAATAAAAACATCTATATTGATTCTGACTTTTCTACATCCAACTCACAGGTTTATCATTACTTTGAGAAAAAAGATTATTAATGTAACCCTTTTAGAAGGGAAGATATAGTCATTTGTTCTGGGAATATCATTTTCGAGCCTGAGACCTGAAAAACAGGCTCAGGGCTTAACAGGTTAAAAAAAAAAATTCAGTTTTGAGATGAAAATCAGGCCACCGGGAGTACAAATAAGGCCACTTTCTGGCTAAAACTGCCATTTGTGATTCTGAAAATGTATATAAATAAACTACAAAACTAGCCAAGCAATTTTTTTTTACATATGTTAATTAACATAACTTATGCAAATTGCCCTATGCAAGTTAGCATCCTGCAGTTTCTAGTTTCTATGTACTAGGGACCCATACTATACATTTCTGACATAAAACTTTGGGATACTCAACATTTCCTGGTTCACAATAGGACTCTGAGCTGGCTAACTATAACCTGGCTTAACCTGTAGCGTAGGTCTTATCCCTGAACAAATAAATTAAACTTTTTAGACACAGAAACAGAGGGATAGCCCGGTGACCTAGCTACTGAATTTTACAAAGGAAAAATAATAAATCAATTCACTTTCAACATAAAATGAATGATTCACTTTTTTTGACTCCAAATAATAAATCGGTACATCAAACAAACTCATGTCACAGACCATTCACAAAACATCAATACATCCTGGGGATTGACTGAGTGAGTGTGGGGGAGGGGAGAAGTCTTTTTTTGTCCTTTGTCACTCAGTTTAGGAGTGTATTTCAGGGGATAAGGATGTGTGAAAATAAAGTTGTAAAGTCCAGCTTTTCCAGTCCAGAGTGTGGTGTGTGTAGAGTGCTAGAGGAGGAGAAATGATATTGGTGTAGTGAGAACCACTTATCTGAGGGTGACAGGCCAGAAGAGCTCACTGGATTGCAGGGTTAACTTGGAAGGGGAAAGTTGAATGTTTCCCCAACAGCTCCTGGGTTCAGTGGCAAAAACTCCCAAAAAATAGCCTGATTCAGCTGATGAAGTCCTCAAGAATCCACTTTTCTCCTTGTTCGATTCCGACTTCCTCATGCTTCTTTCTCCCTCTTTCGAATGACATGCTGTCCTCCTTTTAACAGCACACAGGTGCCAATCATTCTCTTGAATGTTTCCTCCAGCTTCTCTCAGGGGTGCTTGATTAGCCACTCCCCTTTTTCTCAGGGAATCTGTAGGAGTGGGTTTACTTCCCCCCTTGACAAGACCACGCTCAGTGGTCGCTGCAAGATTCGGATCTTCCCACTGACTCTTAATCTAGGAAGCCTAAGAAGTCCTCCTCCTCAGAGCTTTCCTGTAGAATATCCATTACTTTTTTCCGGTATATGAGTTCCAAGTCCTCAGCACTTGGGTAGAAGGGTTTAAGGTTGCAGACATGCATTGTTTTCACATATTGGCCTGTATCCTTCAAAACGACCTGGTAATTCAGGGGTTCAAGTTGTTTGACTACTCGGTAGGGACCTTTCCACTTTTTGGCGAGCTTTGCTGTGAATTTGTCTTTTGCACTTGACTGAGGGAAATGTCTTATCCAGACCCTTTGCTTGGGTTTAAAACCAACAGTACGACGATGTTTGTTGTAGTTCCTTAGTTGCCTGTGTTTAGCTTTTTTAAAATATTTTCCTCCACATCTGCTTTGAGTTGTTGCAACTGCTGGACAACCTCATAAGCAGGGGTTTCAGGGGAAAAGATCTTCCCATTCAGAATTTTGTCCTGTGGACTATTCAGCTTTCTGCCAATTTGCAGTTCTGCAGGGCTAACACCTGTGGTCTCTTGAACAGCTGAATTTATGGCAAACCTGAATTCTGGAAGGTATTGATCCCATTTCCCGTTATTGTCATCCACATAAGAGGCTATCATACTTTTTAAAGTGCAATTTACCCTCTCAGTCATATTTGTCTGTGGATGATAGGCAGTGGTGAGCTTGTGTTTCACAGTCCATTGGTCACAGAGTTAATTGAAAACAGAAAACACAAACGGGGGTCCTCGATCAGACAAGATATAGTCTGGTGTACCCCATCTTGTGAAAATATCCTTCCTCAGGAATCGAGCCACCGTTTTCGCTGTAGCAGATCTCAAGGGGGAAAACTCAACCCAGCGAGTAAAGTAATCCACCACCACCAGCAGGTATTCGTTCCTCTCGGGACTTCTTGGTAGGGGGCCCATAATATCAATACCGAGCATCTCATTAGGTCCTTTGACAGTGGTCTGTTGAATCTTTCCAGCAGGTTTCCGGTTAGCCGCTTTCAGACTTTGACAAACACGGCAGTTTTTTTTATATAGGTTTTGACATCTACCCACATTCCAGGCCAATAGGCTACTTCATAAAGCCTTTTATAGGTTTTGAAGATCCCTGCATGTCCACTTAAAGGGTTTTCATGATATTCTTTGAGTATCTCTTGAACCAGACTCTGAGGAATGTACAGCCTGTAATGGAAATGGTTCTGACATCTGTTTCTTGTGATAAAGTTTATCCTCAAGTACGCTAAAACCCTGTTCCATGGGTTTGTTTCCTTCCGCTAGCTGAGTCAAGATTTGCTCCACCTTATGATCTTTCTGTTGTTCTTCCCAAATTCTTTCGAGGGATATAGGAATACTCTCATCTGTTTTGTTGGAGAAGAGACAACACCCAGAGTTAGGGGAAATCCTTGAAAGGGCATCAGGGGCACAATTTAGTTTTCCTTTTCGGTATTCCACGACAAAGTCAAACCTTTGCAATCTTAGTGCCCATCTGATGAGGCGGCTGGAGGTTTTGGTGGATGACAGAACCCATTTCAAAGCAGAATGATCTGTAATGACTGTAAATAGCTTTAGCTCCAGGTAATGTTGCCATCTCTCCAAAGCCCAAATTATTGCAAGGCACTCCCTCTCTGTGACAGAGTAGTTCCTTTCAGCTCTGTTTAGGGTTCTGCTGGCATAGGCAATAACTATTTCTGTCCCAGTTTCCGTTTTCGGAGTCAACACCGCTCCAAGACCTATACCACTTGCGTCTGTATAGACAAAGAAAGGACAATCTGGATTTGGGTGACCCAAGATAGGCGGAGAGATCAAACTGGACTTCAGTTGATCAAAGGAATGCTGGCATGCTTGATTCCAGATGAAAGGTCTCTCTTTTTTTTTTTTTCAGGTCATTCAGAGGCTGAGCAATTTTTGAGAAGTCGGGTACACATTTATGATACCAGCCTGCTAGTCCCAAGAACCTCTGTACTTCCTTGGGATTAGTTGGTGCAGGGTAGGATCTTATTGCTTCAACTTTGTCAGGCTCCGCACTGACTCCTTCTCCAGAGACAATATGGCCAAGAAATCTGATTTTATTTCATACAGAAACCTAACTTTTTTAGGGTGACTGTCACATTGGCTTTGTGAAGGCGCTCCATTACAGTCTGCAGGCGCTCAAAATGCTGAGTCACAGATGATGAATAAACTATTATGTCATCAAGATAGACCAGGCACATTACTCCCCGCAGGTCATCTAATACTTTCTCCATTAGCCTTTGGAAGGTGGCAGGAGCATTCTTTAGACCAAAGGGCATGACATTGAAATGATACAAGCCACAGTGAGTGACAAAGGCAGTCTGTGCTTTACTTTCTGGATCCATCGGTACTTGCCAGTACCCACTGTTTAAGTCAATGGTGGAGAAAAGGGAATCTCCAGAAAGTGATTCGAGGATTTTGTTAATGTTTGGTAAAGGGTACGCGTCGTTTCTGTGACAGCATTAACTTTCCTAAAATCTACAGAAAATCGGTGGCCTCCATCTTTCTTTGGTGGCAGAACTACAGGAGATGCCCATCCAGAATGGGAAGGTTCAATGACTCCTGAAGTAATCATCTCTCTTAATTGTTCTTCCACAATGGTTTGCTTCACAGGGGACATTCGGTAGGCCCTTTGCTTGATGGGCACACAGTTTGTGGAATAGATGGTGTGCTTCAACACATCGGTTTTACCAGGCTGATTTGTGCAGACCTGGGGTTTAGACTCAAGGAGCTGTCGTAATTGTTTCTTTTCGCCATCTTTTAAGTTAGCATCTGAGACAGCGATGTTGATGTAATCTTTGACTGCCAGTCGCACCGGTTCCAAAGAGAGAAAGGGTGGTGGAACGGAGCTTATTAGGGAAAGACTTTGCCCTGGCTGATGCAGTGTTAGTTATTTTTTTTATATCTATTCCAAGGGATGTTGGCATTCCCTGGCTGGAAGGGGTAGATAACAGAGGGGTTGGACTTAAAGCAATACTCTTTATCAGCCACACTAATTATCATTCCAGTATCTGAAATGAAATGTAGACCAAGGACCACACCATAGGCTAGAGCTTTGGGCCCAAGGACAGCTATAGGGAGAGTGGTCACTTGATTTTGTAGATTCACTGAGAGGTTTCCCCATCCAATGGGAGTGGCTGCTTCACCATTTGCCAGATACAAAGGACCTTCTTCCCATGGCTGGAGGTCGACATTTGATCCCTTTGACTCCATCCAGAGATACTCATGAATGAGAGTGTAGCTGGCTCCTGTGTCAACTATTGCTTTTCCACGCCAGATACCTATGGAAATCGGTACAACTAGCTGTTGGGGACTAGAAGACGTGCCCAGCTGATTGTTTGTAGAAGTGGAATTTGACACATCCAACTTGTCCTGCTCTTGGGGGTGGCTTGATCGTTCTTTTTTTTTCGATTTTACAACTGACACTGAACCATTTCCAGGCATCCCTTTTTGTTTGGAAAATCGCTGAGGTGCCTTAGGTGCTTGCTGCTGGTAGGGATTAGGGGAAGTGCCAGGTGAACTGTACTGTGGGCAGGAACCAGGAACATGGTTACCTTGACATCTCCAGCACACAACAAAGTGGTGGGGTTTATCCACAGGTTGACTAGAGGGGTTAGGTTTAGGAACAGGATTAACAGTCCTAACACTCAATCGCTTGTTATATTCTTGCTGCTGTTCATGGTCCTTTTCTAGTTGATGACCAAGACGGATTACATCTTCAACATTCTCAACTCGACCTCTGAGCTGACTGGCAAGAAATGGTTTGATGTTTTTCAGAATCATTTTCACAATGCTGGCCTCTGTGAGAGAGGGGTTCCATTTTTTACAAAGAACTCTATAAGAGAAAGCAACGTCTCTGATGGGTTCCTTCTCCTTTTGACTTCTTGTTCTTACACGTTCAGCTAGCTCGTCCTCATAATCTTCTGAGAGGAAAGCTGCAAGGAAAACGGTCTCAAACTGACTCCAGGAGGTTACTTTATTTCTAGCGATTTCCCACCAATCACGAGCAGTACCAAGAAGTACAGTTCGGAAGCTTGCAAGAATATCCGTGCTCGATAAGGGATGTAAGGCAAGAAAGTCATGGCATTTTGACAAGTAGTTGAGGGGGTCGGGATCATCATCAGGCCCTCCAAATGTTGGAAAAGTTAACCAAATATGATCACCTTTGATAACAGTTGCCGTTGCAGGTGTGGATGATTTATCCAATAGACAAGTAGTGTTAGAGCTGGAAGAAGTAGAAATGGACTTTGCTTCCTTCAGAGAGTCCAGCTCTCCTTGAAGACCAGAGGTTTTTTGTTCAAGGTGTTGTATTTGTTCTTTACTTTCCACCTCCACTTTTCTCAGATTGGAAGCCAACTTGATGATATCATTGTGATTTACTTCCATGGTTATTGATAGCCCAGTGATACTTTTTTGAGTATCGGTAAGACAACCGTTAAGCTCCTGTTGAATTTCCCTTTGGAATTGTTCCATCATGAAGCGCATCTGTGTTAGCTGCGAGGTTTCAGATTTGTTCAGTTCCTCTTCCACAACCATTTTGATTCCTTTCACGATGTTATCCATTTCTCTTTCCACCCGTTCTTTATGAGATGTAGTCTTTGTGATGAGTTGACGATGATTTGCACTTATTTGATCTGCAAGACTCTTGAGATGCTCTTTCGTGGAATCCTGTACTCCCCTCAAACTCAGTGTGAGTTCTTTTATTGACAGACTTTGTTCACCCATTTCTTTATGGAGCATGTCCCAATCTTGCTGGTGTTTTTCTGCAATCTGATTCAAACCTCGGGCAGGAGTAGGGATATATGCTGGAAGCCCATGCTGAGACTGAGATAGTGAATATGGAGAGGAAGATGATAGACTTAGGGCACCCTATCCTGTTTTCGATGAGTGATGCACATCTTCAGTTTCCCACGCAAGAGATTGATTGACAGGGTCTAGATGAGGATTAGATATGGGCCATGGGTGCCTATGGCGGTCAGGTGTCCCTATTAGAGGCTGAGCTGGAGTTAGAAAACAAGTCTGCAAGTGTGCACTAAATGCACTACCTGCACCATAAGTACATGTTGGGGTTTGAACATCAGGGGCTTCTATGTCATGTGAAACTGAGGGCAACCCTGAAGCAGGTGGTAGATCAGCCATAATGATGTGTGTGGGTGGTTATCTCTGAATGAAGTGTATGAAATGTGTACACCATACATTCACATAGTTCCTCAATAAATAAAACACTTAAACAGTCAAAGGCAATATGACAGATGGATAAATCTTGCAGAGCATATTTGTAGAGTTATATTTGTATTTATTCATGTTAGCAAACTATGGATAAGCTTAAAATGGGAATAATTTGGGTAAAACTGTGAGCTGGATTTGGGGCCTGTTGACATGTGTTTTTGAGGACAAAGGAAGATGGGGGAAGGTGAGAGCATGTCCTGATTTGCATTCAACTTAGAACGAGCTACAGTGGTTGTGCTATTAAGAGAGGTCCCTTGGGTTTCTCTGGTGGTTATCAATAGTAGCAGTTAAGTGAATACTGTTCAAACAATACCTGTGTTTGTGTTTTATATTGATTTCTCTGTTTTATCCTTTCATAAATGTAAGGACTACAAATGGCTATAAACATTCTGGGCTGGTTGGAGTAAACAGGGTTTTATGGCTCTGTGGGGGAGGTGTAGGTATGCAGGCCTTGAGACCTTTTGTTGTAAAGTGAGCCTGTTTGGTTTCCCTGCTGCGTTTCCTGCTGCGTTGCGTCTCCCAATGAGATGACCTGAAAAGATGACCAGCTGACCTAACACCAAACCCCTCCTTCTTACTCTGGTATATATCCGGTGGATCCCTGGCGTTCGGCCTCTTCTTCACATGCTGCGCTCGGGTGAAAGTAGCTCTGCAGTATGCGGACTAGAGCAGGAGTAAGCCGGCATTACTCCTTAAGCATTGCAATATAACTGTAATATATCATGTTGTATTGTAATGATTGTATTGCATTGTCATATTGCCATTAAAGTAGATTATTGTTAACGGTTACTTTGTAGCTATGGATTCCTTCCTGTATTATAACCAGCTTCATAGGAACGCGCGGAGATTTGAAAAGCGGACCAGATATCCCTTTAAATCTCCAACAAAATGGTGACCCTGACGTCTAGATATAACGAAGCTGAGGAAGAATTCAGACGCTTTCAAACATCTCAGACAATCAGCAGGACTCTGCAACTTTGCAAATAAGGTAAGCAGACGATGAAAGTCGCCTGTCTGTAATTGGATACGCTAAAACTTTAGGATTGTCTGTAGGCGTTTCACAGTGTTTTTATAGTTTAAATGGAATATACAATGCATATTTTACTATGTTAGGAAAGTTATATACAAAACGTAAACGTGGATCGACAGGTAGACGAAAGTCCTGCGTGACGTGAAATAGAGCAGTTTGGCGCGGATCTGCAGGTGTTTATTCCTGAGTGGCGTAGAAATGGTGCAGTTTGTGTGAATGCGAGGTTTGAATCCTGCACGGCAAAACCTGAAAACTCGATATATCAGATCGAGTCGCCGTTTAAAACTGGGGTTTAAATAACAGACCAATGCTAAAAGCTTAAAGCCAGAGGTCTGTTATATATTAAACCAAGGTAGAGCGTTTCCCTTTGTCTGGAAACTTCTGCTGCTGCCATCTAGTGGCTGAAAGGGGGTATCACACCCTTGAAACTTCTGCTGCTGCCATCTAGTGGATGAAAGGGGGTATCACACCCTTGAAACTTCTGCTGCTGCCATCTAGTGGATGAAAGGGGGTATCACACCCTTGAAACTTCTGCTGCTGCCATCTAGTGGCTGAAAGGGGGTATCACACCCTTGAAACTTATGCGAGCTTAGAGTTTAATCATTACATTGCTGGCCGGTATTGTTTGGTAAACTGGTACAAAACAATAAGGGATTGAACATTTTTTACAACGACAGCACCAGGAGATGAGTAAACTCAAGAATCTGTAGAGTGTAAATACATTGTGCAAAACACATTTTACACTCGAACTGTTTGCAAATGTAGACAATATAAATAAATGTTCAGAAAGAAGACATAGGCCTACACTTGATTCAAATTTCATTACTGTGATCCGATTGGTGTGCTCTGCAGGTTTACTATTGTTCGAAGTAACAGTGGGATTTAAAATGAGAGAAGATATGGAGATGTTCTTTCATAGTGTGTGGAATATGTGATGCTGGAAACATGTAAGTATTTCAGAGTTGTGTTGGGTAAATATGTAACAATGGATGAAACAATTTTTGGAGTGAGTTTTTGTAATATCATAAGTAGACATTAATTATGTTGTTTAGATGGCATTTAACAACTAAGACAGATAGTATGATTAGAAAGAGACAGAGTGGAAAGGGTTAGATTTATTTAACATCAGTGTACTAGACTTCTTATAGGTAATGTGTACCGGGACCTGGACTCCCCCTCTGAGTTAGAAAGGCTTTGATCCCGACCCTCCAAGCAGACAACGAGACCTAACCCAACAGGAGACTCCTCCTTCTCCATCGTACAGACAGAGAACCAGAGCTGAACCAACAACAACAACAAGACTACATCAAGACTGCAGCCAGAACTATCTCCACCTGTGGCATCCAGAACCAAACCAGCATGCTGACATACAGAGAGATACTCTCATCGGTCCCTCAAACAGGACATGAAGTTCCAAACTGCGCTGCGAGATTTGGCACAATAGACATGAGAGCAGAATCCGCCCTCCATAAAAACAGCAGAGAGACTGTAAAGGAGGAGTGCAACAACAGTGGCATGATGGGGCTGCAGATGTGACTGGGCCAATGGCGGCCTACAAAAGTTACAGCGGATGGATTCAACAGCTGATGGACTGAAGAGAAGACAGAATCAGAGGAGTTGGCATGGTCGATTAGAAGTGAGGAGGCCGGGGTCACGGCTTGAGAAAACCAGGGGAGGAGGAAAGGAGAACGGGAATGAGTGAGTTACACATAAACACACTTATTCACGAAACGCACATTTAAATAACTTGAATTAACTTCATAAATACGTAAAGACAGAAAGATTTATTAATCATTTGGTAAATTAAAAATAGCAGTAAAGAGGAAACTATTAAAGTAAAATGATAATCATCCTAAAACACACTGACAGAGTAGAACCATATTCTTCAATATTTTCATCATGTTAACAATTCATTCTTTAAGACATTTTTATTCACGTGTGAATAAAGTAGTGATCTCATTGGTTACAATATTGATCACCATTAAAAGGATAGTTTTAGGAACCACTCTATAGGACAAATCTTTGTTTGTATTAATGGCTAGTGCCAAGCCACATATTAAATTCCAATCTAAAGTGTTGATTTCACCATTGTGGCATAGTTATTACCAGACTTCGGTTTTAAATCCTTGATAAAGGAGGGAGTAATTGTTGCATGTTCGGACACCCAAGGTTCCACACACTGCTAAAGAGTTTAACATCGTTTTTTAAGTAGACCAGAATTATAATGAGCTATGAAATGCAGAGCGACACAGATCCTAGTAATGTTTTGACTCAAGATAATAGTTATTGTACAAAAGTTTCTGAAATAGATCATTAGACATTTTAATTAGTAGTGGTACTCGAAGGAAGTGAGTTTTGTACCAAGTTTCAGGAAAAGTGGGAGGCGGAAGTCCCAATGACAAGTGAGAATCATCTTGAAAATTATAGTTGAAATCGTGACATATTTTTGTAGACAAAGGATACTGGCCTATGCTGAAATGTCAAAGTCTCTGCAGAGCACGACACATGGCCAAAAAAGACGGAGACCAACTGACCTTTGACCCTGACCGACAGTGTAACTTGACAAGGCACTGTGGATGACTGACTCTGGGGTGAACCTGACCAAACTTGACATGACAACCAGACAGTGTGAGTGTGAATGTATGCCGGCATGTGATCAGTGTAACTGCATGATTCTAAAACAATAACTAACCAAGCATGTTTTTGGACTAACATATTATTTTGGAGCTCCAAGGGAAACGAGAGGTTTCCTAAAAATTCCACAAAAAGGGGAAACCGCACATGTGATATTTTCCTCTCACATGAGTTGGCGGTTTGCAAATGTAAAACTACAATCTGAAGATTCTGTTTCTTTTAGGCCTGAAGGACGGAGAGGAACACTTCTTTTCACTGAAGTGTTCACTGTGGAAATAATGATAATAATGTTCGTTATGTCCCTAACCAATTACCTGACAGTTTTTGTTCCCCTCCCATTACAGGCTTTTGTTACACATGGTTTCATGTGTAAAAGGGGGGAGTGAGTATAATGTATAAATGTCAACATGGCTGTAAAATTCACAATTTACATTTTTTAAGGATTGAGCATTGAATGTAATTAACCTGCTCCATATCTGGGGATAAGATACTGTTTGATGAAGGTTGAGATGTTTCTAAATATTGATTTGAATTATAACAGGTAACAAAGAAGCAGTGGCCAAGGGGCTACTGTGAAACCGAAGAAGTTGACCTGTGATGATGAAACAATTTTGTAATATTTTAACAGACATTAGAGTAACTGAGGTTTGAAATGTAGAAAGAACATATTACAGTTAAAGCTAAAACATAGTAGTGTATTGAGACAGAATTTAATTTAGACAACATCCTGTAACTAGCCTGGTAAAGAAGTAAAAGCCATAGACTTTATTATTTAGGTCATTATGAGGATATACATTTCATCTAAATTTATAATAGAAAGACATTTGATGACAGTTTGTTGGAATTCTGTATTCATTTTTTCAGCGTGATAATATCTAAGCACTGACAGGTAGAAGCAGTATCACCAGGAAATCATTCACTTTGTTAGCATCGTGATTTTGGTTGTTTTTGAATCCATAACATTAGTGTGTTTCTTTACCAGAAACATTAGCAGTTCATATTATATTTGGATTTTAAATAGGATTTCATTTAAAAATAAACACAGATGCTTGTCAGAAATTCAGAGCTATTGAAATATGTTATTTAGTTTACCTAAAGATGTTGAGGTTCTTATTTAGTTGGCACAGTCCAAGTATTAAGATTCTGAAGCTGCACTGGCAGATAGGAGGGCTACAATTAATTTAGAAAACCTGTTCACAGACGGCTGTTGTTTCAAGACACCCCACCAACAGGCTCCAAGTGGGTCAAAACAGCTGAGCGTAGGCTTGAGGGAGTTGTATCAGATTTCTCCACACAGGTCACCGGCGCCAAAAGGGGGGACCCGAGAAGCACGAGGACAAAGTGGCTCAACCCCAGGCTCTCCGACCCCGACCGAGTGACCCAGCGGACCTCTTATGCCGTCTGCCTGGGAGAAAAGGGGGACAGCTCGTACCACGGGAGCCAGTGTGCGGCGGGGAAACCACCTGCTAGGACCAGGGGACGACATCAGGACGGACGTGGCCCTGGCAGACGTGGACTACTCGGAAGCAGCAGACTGGAGGAGCAGGACCCTGGAGGCATCCTTACAGCAGACGACCCGGGAGGCATCATCAGCGGGCCGGAGAAGGAGGACTCTGGAGACATCTCTACAGCATCGACCCGGAAGCCGCCATCAGCGGGCCGGAGGACGAGGAGGAGGAAGACATCTCTCTAGCAGGCAGCCCAGAAGCTGCTGTCAGCGGATTTGGGGAGACAAAGACACGGCAAGCCGGGACGGCGCAGCAGAGGAGTCTACTTCGCTCTGATCAGTTCTACCCGTGAAGGGAAAGCTGCATCTCCCCCTCCCTATTAGCTGTCCTTGTGGGCTATTCCTCGGGGGGGGGGGGCTGATGATTCTAGCACTCAGCTACCCCCTCATGGTTCCTTCACTGCCATGGAAAGTGGTGTTCTGTCTCCATGAAGGTTTCAAGTACTCTGAATACCAGCTTCGGATGGATTTACGGACACAGTAGAAAAGAATGACCGTGGGTATATTTCAAAATGCCTTGTCTAAGTTTATCTCTGGAGAAGGAGATAAAAAGGGGGATTTGTAGAGTTATATTTGTATTTATTCATGTTAGCAAACTATGGATAAGCTTAAAATGGGAATAATTTGGGTAAAACTGTGAGCTGGATTTGGGGCCTGTTGACATGTGTTTTTGAGGACAAAGGAAGATGGGGGAAGGTGAGAGCATGTCCTGATTTGCATTCAACTTAGAACGAGCTACAGTGGTTGTGCTATTAAGAGAGGTCCCTTGGGTTTCTCTGGTGGTTATCAATAGTAGCAGTTAAGTGAATACTGTTCAAACAATACCTGTGTTTGTGTTTTATATTGATTTCTCTGTTTTATCCTTTCATAAATGTAAGGACTACAAATGGCTATAAACATTCTGGGCTGGTTGGAGTAAACAGGGTTTTATGGCTCTGTGGGGGAGGTGTAGGTATGCAGGCCTTGAGACCTTTTGTTGTAAAGTGAGCCTGTTTGGTTTCCTGCTGCGTTTCCTGCTGCGTTGCGTCTCCCAATGAGATGACCTGAAAAGATGACCAGCTGACCTAACACCAAACCCCTCCTTCTTACTCTGGTATATATCCGGTGGATCCCTGGCGTTCGGCCTCTTCTTCACATGCTGCGCTCGGGTGAAAGTAGCTCTGCAGTATGCGGACTAGAGCAGGAGTAAGCCGGCATTACTCCTTAAGCATTGCAATATAACTGTAATATATCATGTTGTATTGTAATGATTGTATTGCATTGTCATATTGCCATTAAAGTAGATTATTGTTAACGGTTACTTTGTAGCTATGGATTCCTTCCTGTATTATAACCAGCTTCATAGGAACGCGCGGAGATTTGAAAAGCGGACCAGATATCCCTTTAAATCTCCAACAATATACAAAACCAACCAAGCAAATATGCATGAAGAACAAGCACAATGTAATTATTTTCACTTTTAACTTAATGTCAGGGGTTTGTGTCCCTTCGTGGTTGCCATTTCTGTAGCGTAGGTCTTATCCCTGAACGAATAAATTAAACTTTTTAGACACACAGAAACAGAGGGATAGCCCGGTGACCTAGCTACTGAATTTTACAAAGGAAAAATAATAAATCAATTCACTTTCAACATAAAATGTCTGTATTTTTTTTTAACTCCAAATAATAAATCAGTACATCAAACAAACAAACTCATGTCACGGACCATTTACCAGATAAACTTAACTCCAATACATACAAACAAGTTAATTCACAAAACATCAATACATCCTGGGGATTGACTGTGAGTGAGTGTGGGGGAGGGGAGAAGTCTTTTTTTGTCCTTTGTCACTCAGTTTAGGAGTGTATTTCAGGGGATAAGGATGTGTGAAAATAAAGTTGTAAAGTTCAGCTTTTCCAGTACAGAGTGTGTGTGGGTGGGTGTGTGTGTGTAGAGTGCTAGAGGAGGAGAAATGATATTGGTGTAGTGAGAACCACTTATCTGAGGGTGACAGGCCAGAAGAGCTCACTGGATTGCAGGGTTAACTTGGAAGGGGAAAGTTGAATGTTTCCCCAACAGCTCCTGGGTTCAGTGGCAAAAACTCCCAAAAAATAGTCTGATTCAGCAGATGAAGTCCTCAAGAATCCACTTTTCTCCTTGTTCGATTCCGACTTCCTCATGCTTCTTTCTCCCTCTTTCGAATGACATGCTGTCCTCCTTTTAACAGCACACAGGTGCCAATCATTCTCTTGATTGTTTCCTCCAGCTTCTCTCAGGGGTGCTTGATTAGCCACTCCCCTTTTTCTCAGGGAATCTGTAGGAGTGAGTTTACTTTCTCCCTGTCCTGCTACAAACCCAACCATGTAAATACATTATGCTCAATTGTTTCTAGCACTGAATAAAAGCACAAACAGCACTGCAGCAGATGCTTTGCTCAGAACTGCATGCTCGTGAGTCAAAATCCTGTCAATGACAGAGTCCAACATCAAACACAGGAAAACTTTGCTACTGCCCTGCATCTGCAGCTGCTGATTGACATCCTGCTGACCACACACTGTCGGGATGTGGACTGTAGCAGGAGGCACACTGTCCACCATTACTTACTCTGAAGTCAATCAGAATGAGAAGCACTGACGGCATCAGGTCGCTGCAGCAGCAATCTGCCATACTCATCGGAGTGCCAGTAAAAATCTGTTATTATGTCTATCAGCTACAACACTACTATAAACAAAACTAACAATAGGCTTCATTAAGTAGACCTTGAGTCGATAATATTTCGTCAAACTTCTTGTTTTTACGGTCAAGTAAAGCTTTTATACATTAGCCACTGAAAAAACTGAAACGTTGACTTGAATTAAATGTATAATGTCATCAAATGTCACGTAACTGTATTAGGTTAGTTAAAAGCATTACTATTAAGTTGAACCTAATTGTATTTAAATGTAATATTATTCCTTATAACTAACCTTAATGAAAGCTTTAGCCAAGTTCAATAAGGAAGACCTAACATGAGTCACTTACACGTCACTCTATGGCTCCCTTCCCCCTCATTAAATACGAGGGCGTCATCCCTCAGCAGCCAATTGTGGCACATGCTAAATTCCTTAAATGCCTGCTCTTCCTCCCTGTCAGTAGTCAATGCAGATGATCACACGCAATGGTAGTACTACAATACTCCTTCTCGTGAGAAAAACCGTAAGAAACAACTAGCTCAAGATGTCCAACTCGGACAATTCGGAACACGAACCTTCTCTGGAAGTCTCCGATCCCGGTTCGGCTCCCCACAGCGGCTTATCAACAGAGGCAGACTTCCTCATCGCCCGGCTCCTGCAGCAGGGCTTTCCGACAGCCCCAGGCCTCACTCTCTCTCAGCTGCGAGAGCTCTCGGACCAGGTCTCCAGCGTAGCTCCCCAGTCCGGGGCAGCAGCTCCAGTCAGCTCCCCAGAGAGCAGGGCGAGGACGAGGCCGCAGCCGCGGAGGTAAAAAAGGGCAGGAAGTCGAGCCCTCCAGGATCCCGTCCCCCTCCAAAATCCACCCCTTCTCAGGCTCGCCAGGCAGGGAGTGTCACACTCCTTATGTAGAGTAGCGCGGCCGGCTCCCTGCAATCCCTGGCTAGCTCCATGATAGCTATCGATGCTCGCCTCCAGGCCCTGGAAGATTCCGCCACAGGAGCTTCAACTTCCGTTGCACTCAGGTACTAGTTTTAACGAAAAGGTTTGCACTCACCCTTACACAGGGTTGGGTTGTAACGGAATATATGTAACGGTGTTACGTAATCAGAAAAAAGTCAGTATATTCAGCTGGTGTTACATTTGAAAAACGAGTAATCTGAGTGCAGTTACTTTCGTAAACCTGAAGTGAATACTTATTGGAATTATTGGTGGTTTCCTCACATTATGTAATATTCATTACCGGCAGAACCGTGTGCACACTGCACAGCGCTGCAGCGTATCTGTGAGCGAGAGATGCAGTGTGTCCGTGAGGCCCCGCCCCGCACGCAGATGAGAGAGAGAGAGTTCTCTTTCAATATATATTGGAAGGTAGAAACGGAGATGTTTAGATAAAACGTGGAAGATAACGTTTATGTAGCATTTATTTATTGTCGAAATGATGACATTTATAACGGGATCAAATCTAACTGAATGGCCTGCTGCTGCCGAATGCATGGGGCAAGTAACTGGGAAAAGTTTTAAAAGTGATTACATCGTTTCAGATAATAAATAATAACGATAATGTATTCTATTTAGGGGCGCCTTTCAAAGCACCCAAGGACACCTTACAATGCATAAACTATTCCAAGGAAAGGTTTTAAGACAGTACAAAGAATGCAGTCTGGGTGAGTTTTTCTTTTTATGTGCGGTGCAGATGAGAGAGCTGTCCAGAATGAACCTAAAATGTTGTGTTCGTGCTCTTCATAAGCCATTAAAACAGTAAAATACGTGTCTCCCGTTCACCAAAACATACCCATCTGTTATGGAAAAGAAAGAAGAAAAGAAAAGAAAGAAAAGAAAAAAAAAAGAAGAAGAGAGAAGAAAAAGAAAAGATAAAAGAAGAGGAAAGAAAATAAAAAAAAAAGAGAAGAAAAGGAAGTAATCTGCCACCGGTACCGGCGGGATTGTTGTTAGTTTCTGATGCGCAGAAGAAAAATCTGGCCCACCCTATATTTTTACAGGCCCACCCTAAAGTACATTTCTGCCTACGCTACTGGTCCGCACAGCAGCAACAACCAATCACATGAATCTCTTGCCCCCGACATACAAAGCAATAGCAATGTTAAAACGAAGTAAACTGGAAAAAATAAATAAATCCCCAACAGGCGAAAACCTACCAGTTTCACCCACTGTCTCCCTCCATGCCTCGCTCCTCTGGTTCGTATCCCGGTAGATGAACAGAGACTGATCATACAGCACCGCCTGATTCACTACCGCTGTAATGCATTTTCCCTCACATTTTTGGAATATGAGGAATTACCTGCGTAGTCTCTCCCAGCATACACGCGGTCTGATTGGCTAGCGCTTGTACTGGCAGATTTGCATAAACGGGATTTCATTACATTACATTACATTGCATTTAGCTGACGCTTTTATCCAAAGCGACTTACAATAAGTACATTCGACCAGGAAGACACAACCTTGAAGAAAACAGAATCATATAAGTACATCAGGTTTCATAGAGCCAAACATTTCAAGTGCTACTCAACTGGCTTTAGATAAGCCAGTCCTTTATTAGTATAAAAGTGCTTCGTTAATATTTCTATCGCTCGAAGTGGAGTCGAAAGAGATGAGTTTTCAGTTTGCGCCGGAAGATGTGCAAGCTTTCTGCCGTCCTGATGTCAATGGGGAGCTCATTCCACCATCCTGGAGCCAGGACAGCAAACCCACGTGTTTTCGCCGATGGGAACTTGGGTCCCCCTCGCAGCGAGGGTGCAGCGAGTCGTTTGGCTGATGCAGAGGGTAGTGCACGCGCTGGGGTGTACGGTTTAACCATGTCCTGGATGTACGAAGGGCCAGATCCATTCGCAGCATGGTAAGCAAGTACCAGTGTCTTGAAGTGGATTCTAGCAGTTATCGGAAGCCAGTGAAGGGAGCGGAGGAGCGGAGTGGTGTGGGAACATTTAGGAAGGTTGAAGACCAGACGAGCCGCTGCATTCTGGATGAGCTGCAGAGGTCGGATGGCACATGCAGGTAGACCAGCCAGGAGGGAGTTGCAGTAGTCTAGGCGTGAGATGACGAGAGCCTGGACCAGAACCTGCGTCGCTTTCTGTGTCAGCTGGGGACGTATGATGACAACCTGATGTTGTAAAGCGTGTATCTGCAGCAATGGGTTGTAGCAGCGATGTTTGCAGTGAAGGACAGGTTGTTATCTAGGGTCACACCCAGATTCCTTGCAGTCTGAGTCGGGGAAACAACTGTGGTGCCGATGTTGATTGTTAGGTCAAGAGTGGGACAATCTTTTCCCGGAAGGAAGAGCAGCTCATTTCATTGGCTGACGCTTCTGCCGAGGCGCCAAAAGTTGAATATTGCTCAACTTTTTGAAGCGAGCAACGCCAGCAAACGCTCCACGTCGCTTCCCAAAATACAGTTCTGCTAAAAGTGACGTCACCCCATTCAAAGTGAATGGGCAGAAGCGTTTGGAAGCTTTAACGCACGCCACCGTGTGGACGGACCGTCACAGTGGCTCTGCGCCAGAAACATAAAAAAAAAAACATTCTGGAATATCACCCCTCCACTCCCATTAACATCCCTCAGCTAGCAGCTGCGCTATCTACTCACCCAGATTCCGTGTTTGTTGACTATCTCCTGTCAGGGCTCTCCCAAGGCTTCAGGGTAGGGGTCCTCCCATCTCCCACAGTGACTTTCGTAGCAAGAAACTTACAGTCAGCCGCTAAAGAACCCAACATAGTTTCCCAGCTCATCGACAAAGAACTCTCAAAGGATATATAATCGGTCCTTTTAGCTCCTCCCCCTTCTCAGTGTTCCGTTCAAATCCCATCGGAATAGCCACACGTAATAAAAGGCTGATTTTCGATCTGTCCGCTCCCTGCTCCGGCCCATTCTGCAGCGTCAATAGCATCATCCCTCCAGATCAGTTCTCCCTTCACCATGCCTCAGTGGATAATGCAATAAAGATGATCAAGTTCACAGGGCACGGAGCTCGGCTCTCCAAAGCGGACATTACCGATGCCTTCAAATCATCCCCATTCATCCGTCTCAGTGGAACTTGTTCGGTATTAAGTGGGAGTCCAAACTCTATTTTCGCCGTTTGCCTGACCTTCGGGTGCAGAAGCAGCCCCCGCATCTTCAATTCCTTCTCGGAAGCGCTCTGCTGGATCCTGCTGAACATCGTCAGAATCCCCTCCGTCCTTCACCTACCGGATGACTTCCTCCCCATAAACCCGCCACAGGACAGCTCAGGGATCTCACTGGCCAAGCTTAAACACTGCTTCAGGAGTGAGGTGTCCCTCTCTCCAAAGAGAAAACGTTAAGTCCCGACACACGCTTAGAGTTCTTAGGCATCATCCTCGACTCCATAGACATGAAGGCGTCTCTCCCCTCCGACAAATTGCAGCACATCCGGGACATCACCAAGTCATACTGCGAGCAACAAGTTATCACAAAACAACAGTTGCTCTCCCTTCTCGGACACCTCAACTTCGCCATGCACGTCATCCCCCAGGGGTGCTCGTTCATCTCCCGCCTCCTGGACGCAGCATCAGCGGTCGACAACCTCCATGACTGCGTTTTCTTAGACGAAGGCTGCCGCTCAGACCTACGGTTCTAGTCCCTCCTGCTCGCCCACTGGAACGGAGTTACTTTCTTTTACGATGACCTCGTGCGTTCCTCTGACTCAATGAGGTTCTTCACGGATGCCGCCCATCCATGGGTTTTGGGGGTTTCTTCCAGGGAGAGTGGTTCGCAGGGTCATGGCCCCATCAATTTCTACCTCAAGCAAGTTCTCATTAAATCCGGACTATCACCTATATCATACCCGGGACATTCCTTCAGGATAGGTGCAGCCACCTCTGCTGCTAATCAAGGTCTCTCTACCTCATCCCTACAACAACTAGGACAGTGGTCCTCCTCCGCCTTCACAACCTTCATTCGTCTGGACATCAGCGCCGTACGGGCTTCCCAAAGATCTCTCAGACCCTAACTATGGTATCTATGCATATAACTGGTGGTGGTTCATAACACATCTACACGTATACATGTCTCATCATGGTATCGGATTTCAAACTGCATTCCTGTCCTAGTCCGTGGGCCCCGCACACAGGGAACAATGTCTCGTCTCACGCTGCACCTACCTGTAACGGGCTTCATCTCCTGCACGCAGGTATCCAAATCCCAGGCCCTTGCTCAAATGTGTCAGTGTAAAATGTATATCCTGCGTGGACTCGGGCCACCGTATACTTCGGTGTCAGTTACAAAACAAAGAAAAAAAATAAAGAAAGAGTAAAGAAGAAAAAGAAAAAAGATATATCCTGCGAAGTCAGGCGTGGACTGGGGCCACCGTACACTTCGGTGTCGTGGCTTCGGGCCACCGTACACTTCGGTGTCGTGGACGTTGGGCCACCGTACACATCAGTGACGTGGCTTCGGGCCACCGTACACTTCGGTGTTGTGGACGTTGGGCCACCGTACACTTCGGTGTCAGTTACAAAACAAAGAAAACATAAAGAAAGAGAAAAAGAGTAAAGAAGAAAAAGAAAAAAAAAATATATATCCTGCGAAGTGAGGCGTAGATTCGGGCTACCGTACACTTCGGTGTCGTGGACGTTGGGCCACCGTACACTTCGGTGTCAGTTACAAAAAAAAAACGTTCGACCTTCGGGCGGCGTAGTCCTGCTAGCCAGGCAGGCAACCCGCAGGTCGTTTTCAGATAAGACCGGCACTGATTTCGGCAGTCAGAGTCTCAGACCCGTAAGCTCCGGCAGTGAATCCGGCCCAATGCCGCTTACATATGTTAATCTATTATCTTTCATTCCCAGATCACCACAGTCACCCCACAAGGTAAGCAACTCAGTTCATCTCAGTATTTCATACTTCACTGGTTTTGGGGATTTCATCGGAGCGGTTCTTTCCCTTCTGAATGATTATCCTGCAAACCGGGGCCTAATCGCCAAACACCATTACATTATCCTGTTGTATTATCATGGCAATCATTTAATTCATATGACGTGTAAACAATAAATATGTAATCCTTACATCACGTCTCTCCGGTTTGAAATGAAAGCTTTAGCGCAAGTTCAATAAGGAAGACCTAACACGAGTCACTTACACGTCACTCTATGGCTCCCTTCCCCCCTCATTAAATACGAGGGCGTCACCCCTCAGCAGCCAATTGCGGCACATGCTAAATTCCTTAAAGGCCTGCTCTTCCTCCCTGTCAGTTGTCATTGCAGATGATCACACGCAACCCGCCTCCACCCCTGTCTCCTCCAGGACAAAGCTAAACCTTCCTTCTTCAGACCGGTCTCACCTACTCATCACCACCACCAGTGTCTAGACCCCGGGGATTTCATCGGAGCGGTTCTTTCCCTCCTGAATGATTATCCTGCAAACCGGGGCCTAATCGCCAAACACCATTACATTCTCCTGTTGTATTATCATGGCAATCATTTCATTCATATGACGTGTAAACAATAAATATGTAATCCTTACATCACGTCTCTCCGGTTTGAAATACAGTTGTGCGAAATCTATTGACATAATACACAGTGAACAAAAGTCTGATACGAACCAAAGAAGGACAAGAGAGGAAATGGTTTTCTGAAGCCTCTATCATCAGAGTTTTCTATTTGATCAGAGGACGTTTTGACAACTTGTCTTTCATTCTGTTGGAATACGCTTTAGCAATTTCATATATTCCCAGAACTCAGATTACTTTAATGAGTACAATGACTGAGATAAATGATGATCAAAAGGCAAAAGACAAAACCCAATTTAATTAATTAATTAATTTTTAATTGTATTTTTAATAGTTGGAATTACCCTGAAGCAACCATTCAACTGTATTTGTAGGAATACATAAAGTATATGCATATGGACCAACCAGGGTGAGCTTCTATATCCCCCCCTCCCTCTCTGTGTGTGTGTGTGAGCATGTGTTTTCCAGGCCGTCCTGGGAAGAGAGGTTTCATTAGGCACATTTCCTCCAGTGATATCACAAACTCCTTGACCTTCTTGACCCTGCAATCTCCCACACAGGCTAAATCCAACCCAACCCCACACACACCCACACACACAACACACACACACACACACACACACACACACACACACACACACACACACACACACACACACACACACACACACACACACACACACACACACACACACACACACACACACACACACACACACACACACACACACACACACACACACACACACACACACACACACACACACACACACACACACACACACACACACACACACACACACACACACACACACACACACACACAAAAGCCCTAGACTGAAATCAATAAAGTTTCAAGTTGGTTTTCTGAAGTCCCAAAAACGTTTGGATGCTGGTTATTTGTTATTCCTCACTTGTTTATTTCTTAACGTTCTGCTTGCTTGGCGTTGATTCTCTGCTTTTGGACCAGAGGAAATCAGAATAGTCCAAAATGACCTCTCTTCTCTACAGTAAAAGCGGTGTCTGTGGTGCGGTGGACATTTTAGAATTTTATGAGGCTGAAATGTAGCCCAGGGACAGAGCCTTTATTTATGTCCCTCGACACACACACCCTGCTCACAGAGCGATGTAAAAACGATTGAAAGAAAACAATGGGTGTGGAGAAAAGGCTAAGTTCTTCTGTTGTCACCAAAGGGACTGACTGCAGTGTTTGATTTCAGCCTGATAGGCGATCCTCCTGAGGCACACAATTAATATTTAACTTGATAGGCTGGAGAGGCAAGCTTTGAGCAAAGAGAGGACAACAATTGAAGCAATTTAAATGTGCAAAACGAAACTATTGAAGACTGCGGATCATAAGTTTGCTCTGGGCGACTGAAAGGCCCAGTGTGTTGCGCTGCGGACCCAACATTCAATTAAAAATGTGCCATTTTATCCCTGCTCCCATATCTATTGCTCATTGTGAGGCAGCCATGTTCATATCCATTACTCATATGTGAAGGGAGGCGGCATTCTCCGGCTGCCAGATTCAATCAGGAAACTTATATTGTTTGCAAATAAGTGTAACGGTTGTAATTCCTCTTTAATTGATTATTCATCCCTCGCTGACCTCTGACCCCTTCTTTCCTTTCAACTTCTTCTGAGTGAAATCCAACCATCTCCTCCAAATTATTCTTGGAAGCTCTCCCGGAGAGTCTGACATTTTGCCCTTTCCATGCCCAGTCATATCGGGAAGTAAACATTCCAGCGAATGAAGGACACTGCATTCCAGTGCTCAGGTTTCACCCAAACAGAGCTGCAGGAAAAGGTGCATGTATGTATACAAACATGTACACCATGGGGTTGGAGCATAGGCAAAGATTTTATATTTCACTTTAGATTCTTTATTTTCATGAACTGATACCACAAACTTCTCAAATGTAAATAACAACATATTTTATTCATAAAGGCCTCTTATTCAAATTGGTGAGAAAGCAAAAACAAAATGTGGTTCCTGATATCTGTCCTCCTAATCACAGCCGCTTGGACAGGGTCTTTCTACTTCCGCTATATTTGGTCTGCTATAACTGGTCTGCTATAACTAGTAGCTTATGGTAAGTGGACTGCATTTCATCCAGTCTTTACAACTCCTCAAAGCACTTTACAAGCCAAGGGAGAAAACGTTCAGTCACATTCACACATCGACGATGCCATCCGGAGCAACGTGGGCTTACGTTTCTTGCCCAAGGAGATACTGTAAGAGCATGGATGTATGAGGGCGACTGTGGCTCACTGGGTTAGTGTGCTCATCTTCAGATCATGGTTCAATCCCAACTTGACCCCCACTGCAGTTAGCATGTCACCAAATTGCTCCTGTGGGGATTGTCCACAGTATTGAGTGTATGTATTTAAGTCGCTGTGGATAAAAGCGTCTGATAAGTGTAATGTAAATAATGTATAAAAAGAACTAGATCCAGCGTCGGAGGCAGGGCCTCGTTTATTTCTATGAGAGTTGCTCAGAGGCGCATGAAGGCAAAATGGCCTAACGCTCTTGACAGCAAAACGTCACAAATGACTTATCATGCTGCCTATAGAGAGCAGAAGTACTCATCGAGCAGGCACACTGGAGTTTTCCCTTAAGCCCCGCCCCCTTAAATCCTCCGCACTTCCTGTGGGCCTGGATATGACCCACAACCTTCAGATTATTCGACGACTGCACTGTCTCACATCCTGTTAGTCACAGTTTAAAGCAGACAATGGGAATTAATGTAAGGAAACTTCTGATTTAAGTTTTAGTGAGTCAGGCAGTTTTGTTTCAGGGTTTCTCTCGGTCAGATAGGTCCAATTTCAAATATTAGGATTAATAATTGTTTTCTCTTACTGCTACAATCGTTTGGTTACATGTGCTGCAAGATAAGCAATGTCCATGTTGGAAGAGGGAAAGAGAGTGGCCGCTTAGCCTGGCAGGCTCATGCTCAGCAGCAGATGTAGTAAGGCAAAAATATAACGTTGATGCTGATGTATCAGTCATTTCAGTCAAGCCTTCTCTTACCTGTCACATTGTGTTTCAGTGTCTAACAAAAGCTTTCAGTTTTCAGATTATTTAAGTAGTACCAGTGAAGACCCTGGCATTTTAAAATGTAAATGTTCAATGCTGTGAGCACCATTGAAACAACCTGGACAACATTTGAATCAGGTCGAAGCAGACATCTCAAACAGATAAAAGAAGGAATACCACAAAACCCAGTTGTAATCCAGTACAACAAAGTTCCCTCAAATTCCTTTCATTGGCAAATGAAGTCAAACACGTTGTCAACTGTGGTTTTCCTTTCCTAACATCGACACATCTATCAGAAGTGTTACTTGGTATGCAGAGTAAGAGCGGCCTGTTGACTGGTTCAATCTGCACAATGGAGAAGCCATCAGACAGCAGATGGTTTGAGGGATTCATTCTTTTTCCTTCCCAAAGAATTACTCTTTCTAAATGAGCAGATTAAATGATGTCACTCTCTCAGATGTTTGCAACTAATTTACAATGGTGGTACTGTGTCAATATTTGCATTGGCTGATATATTCTTTTCTACTCTCTCACTCTCTTTGTCAAACTGTCAGAAGCTGATGTCTTTGTCACTTCCTGAATAGCATCAGGATCGCCCCCCCCCCTCTCGCTCCAGCGGGCTGCATTAAAGGCCATCTGAGGTATAATTTTGTCATTAGTTTGAGTAGAGATATATTTAAAAAACTAACACGTTGACTTTAATTCAATGTATTATGTCAACAGTTCCCACAAAACTGTATTAGGTTAGTTGAAAGCAATAATATTAAGTCAAACCTAGTATTTTTTATATGCCTTCAATTAAAGTCAACGTGTCAGTTTTTCAGTGTAACTGCTGAGAGGCCTCATCTTTTTATCTGTGCTGCGTAGTGTTACCTTTTTAGTTCCCCAAATGGTTGCATACATGGATGTATTACCACTACAAGGAAAGTCCATTTCACCTCCTCCGCTATGAATTATTTCTTCCTCCAGGAGAGCTATATATATTTCCAACAATTCTTTAAAATTCATAGGCTTTTACTGAAACACAGGAGCTGTGGCTTTGTGATGGATTCCGCCCTTATCTGTTGTGACTTCATACGTGTCCGAGACCATAAACATTTTTGCAGGCGTTCTGTGCATTTCAACTGTCAGCTTCCAGGCTCTCTCATGCCTCCCCACTATGCTTCTATTCCTGTGGCTCTAAAAATATCCAGGGGCCATCAGATCCTCAGCCCCCCCCTCAAAGAGTGGCTGCTGTAGCTTGGAGAGGTTCGTGATCACGCCATTAGATAGATTTGAGAAAGACAGATGACCTGCGCTGCTGCTGAGTGTGTGAGCAGGGGGGGGGGTTTGTTCAGAGAAACCAGAATATCACGGAGCCATTTTAAACAGCTCCAATATGGTTTGACCCCAAAAAACTAAATCTTAAAACTACATTTCTTGATTGATTATTGTAGAATCAGGTGTACTTTATAACATATCAAAAGTCTATCAACATCTGACCACTAGAAAGGTCTAATGTTTTCAAATTGGCCGCCACCAGTTCTTTATAATGACCTTACTTCATTATTCATCACAGTCAAGCAATGTTGGTGATCTAGGAATCTAATTACCATAGTGAAGTGATAACAAGTATAATTGTACATTAAAGCAATTGGTTATAAGTAGGGATGCCTCGATCGCCAATTTTGGAGCCGATCGCCGGAATCAGTATCGGCCGATACCGATCGCCGATTCGATCGAGCAGTGGCGAACCGTGTCTATCACAACTGGACCTTCTGTAGACATACACACCCCCCGCCGCCCCCCCCCCCCCCTCCGCGGCATTATAATGGCCGTCTTTTCAATGAATTGTCGTCTTGAAAAGGGTACTCACAACAATTCCGCAACAACTTCATCTTCACCTATTGCACTTGCCATTTTAACGTTAAAAACAATAAAACTGCATGAATTGCTTCGTCGCATTCTGAATGTGACGAAGCAATTCATGCCGTTTTATTGTTTCTTTAATTTTTTTCTTTTTTGCGTGTGTTTATAAATTACCTCGAGGGCCGTACCAAATGGTCTCGCGGGCCGTATACGGTCCGGGGGCCGGAGGTTCCCCACCCCTGATCTAGATCCTCTGTCTCGAGCCAGTTAACTAGCAGGCCTTCTAGAATACCCTGGAACCGAGGGGAACTCTGAAAGAATACGCCCATTGGCTACAAATCAATATATGATTGGTTGATCAAACTGTCAGTCCAAACGTACGCTCTCATTCAGTGCAACGGCCAGGGCATTCTATCAAGGATGTAGAATACCTTGTTGAAGGATATTCTACCCAGAAACCCAGAACAAGATCTGATTGGTTGCTTTCTTTTCTATCACAAAACCACTGAAATGCGTAGTGCATGGTCCGAGAAGGACAAACAAATCAACGTAACACTGTAATATTACAGATCAACAACACAGATAACATTCTCATTTATTCATTTTATTACATTTTATTTATATAATTACATTGATTTTTTGTTTGTTTTATCTGAGTGTTCCAGGGTATTCTCTGAATACCTTGAAGGCCCTGACGGTTCGCCACTGCGATCGAGTGGGCGGGGCCTATGGGGATCTTCCATTTCAAGTGATGTTTAAAACTCAGTTAATGGGGCTCATTCTCTGGCGCTTCCACAAACAACAACCAACATAATTATTACATTCAAATGAAGTACATTATTCAAGTTTACATTCATTTTGGAGAATAACATGGGAGAAATTAGCAGAAGCACTCTCTTTTCCTCTCTCTCTCTCCTGACAGCCTGTCAGTATCGTCTCATGCAGCTCACTGATCCAGTAATGAGTGACACGACAGTAAAGAATACACATATTTATAACTGAGCTTCAGTAGAAGCCAGTCCCCGACTCTGGGGACTTCCGGTCGGGGACTTCCGGTGGCAGTATACGCCGTGAAGTTGTTTGCGGCCTGCCAGTAAACCCAAAGCAGAAGAAGAAGAAGTGACGTCAGCGGCTTCATTTGCCTAATCTTCCCTCAGGAACTTATTCCGGTGTGAACGCGATCGGCTCTTTAGTTCCATGGGGGAACTAAGTGCTGAGAACTAAGTGCTAGTAACTAAGTACGGCAAAGTACTTGGTGTGAAAGCGGCTATTGCAGGGGTGTCAAACTCAAGGCCCGGGGGCCAAATCCAGTCCGCAACTTCATTTAATGTGGCCCACAAGAGCTTGCAAAGAATATCATATGTTTATTATATGGTTACATGGCGATTTACAGAAGCACGTTGCCCATACATGTAGCAAAATGCTTCTCAAATTTGACTTTTTCTCAGAATTTCCCTTTTTCTCTTCAAAATATGCCTTTTTCTTATTTTGACTTTTTTTTTTTTTCCAGAATGTGCTTTTCTTTTAAAATCATTTTGTGACATTCTCACTGAAGAGACTTGCAATTATTTGCCCTAGACTTCTGCTTTCAGACCTAGTTAATTATGAAGTTATTACTGTATCCGATAACAATCCAATGCAGAGGCAATGATGTAATATAATACATTATTTTATATATATTAAATATTTATATATGTATTTTTATATAGTCTTAATGTTATAACCGACCCTTTTAAGTGCAACCATAATACGAATGTGGCCCGCGATGAAATTGAGTTTGACACCCCTGGGCTATTGTGTTCTTTGTAACCAAATGTCTCTCAGAGGGGCATGGGGAGTGGTTCCTTATTTTCATCTAAAGTAACAGACAGAGAATCAGCACTTTGGAAACAGGGCTGAAACAGAGGAGATTATGGGATGCTACAATGGGTGATCTGTTTGGTATTCCGAGCCAAACACTTCCGAGACATGTTTGTATATATCTGATAATCTGAGACCTATTATATATTGATGAAAAACAGTATAATAGGGGACCTTTAAGGAATTGTTTGCCATCTTGGACGCCATCTTGAAAAAAACACATTTCTAGTGGTCAGATTTTGGTAGACTTTAGTATGTTGTTACAGACACCTGATACACACAACTGTTTGCAACCCTTTTGTTGCAATTTTTTGGGGGGTAATGTGGAACTTAGGGGAGCTTTGAGATTGTTGGAGAAGGGACGCTCCTCTCAAATGGAACACCAGGGACCATTAATACCTGACGAGAAGCATGGGGTGGGGGCCTAGGGGGGGGGGGGGGGGGCAGGGTCATGAGGGGGGGTTAATGCTGCTTATCAAGATCACAGGGAGGCTTTGGGAGGCTGGGATGAGGCCAATTTAACACTTGAGGACACACACTCAACACCGGAATGAACCAGAGATTGGTTTGATGACATTTTTTTTTATTGTCCCATTATAGAGAGACAAAGTGCTGACACTACTTCCTGTCCAGCCATGAGTCCACCAGCCTCTCTAACATCTCTTCCTGTGATTTACTGGCCATTCTCTGATGTATTTACTACAGACATTAATATTAGACTTTAACTCTTAATTATTTTTAACATAAAGAAAGACATGCTTCATACACAGGCTATCCTGGTGACAAAATGTGTCCATGGACAGACGTCTGAAAAGTCGAAAAATATATATATATTTTTATGTTTATATTTTATTTGTTAAAAAAGGGCAGCAAATATTCACATTTAAGAATTTGGAGCTGTGAAATACTTTTGAACAAACTACATCTGAATTCCAATTCATTTTCATTGTTTCATCTGTAAAATAAATGTAGAGTAAAAACTACAACATTTGCTTCCAAAATATAGTGGAGTAAAAGTATAAAGTACAATGCAAATATTGGTGTAAAAATACAAGTACCTAAAATGTGTACTTTAGTACAGCACGGTACTAAATATACTTAGTTACTTTCCACCACTGTATTTACAACATAATTACAATAAGTCATTTCTACTTTCTTCTCAAATTCTAACTCCCTTGTTCCATTGTTGGTACATAAAGGACAATAGTACACAGTCAGTTAAGGGGACGTGCTTGTTCAGTGTCTGCTGATTACACTGTAAGTCTGGTTACCGTGGTTATCCTCTGAGCCTTCCCTTGTGTCTGGAGCTGTAGTTGGAGTTTGTTGAACACAGTGGCCCACAGATGCTCCCCAAAGAGCCGGATAAGCTCCTCTATCACAGAAGACATAAGCACCCACCTCAGTTTTCCTGTACTTGGAGAGGAGAATGCAAATGAGTGGGCTGTCCCCTGTAAATAGACAGGAGCTGAATAAACCCCCCCGTTTAGCTGCTCATTCAGGAAGCTCACTTCAGCTGCCTAATGAGCGGCTCATTTGTCTCAGATTCAGCTTTACGAGACGCAGCCGTGTTTGTGTTTATCTGATAGCACTTGTTTGGATAGGGGGGGTGCGGGGGATATTTAGTGGAGGCTGATGAACGTTATGCAGAGCAGCTGGAGACCAGTAGGAGCCTGACTCACCAGCCTCTCCTCATCCTCCCTCTCAGGACCGACTGCCAGCCGTGATCCAGCTCTCAGCCGCTGTGAAAGACAGTCATTACGAGAACAAGTGATTTCTCTTTCAGCCTGGTTCATGGGTCAATTGCTCTCTCCCTTTCTATTTCATGGCAGAGTTGGTGGGATTGAAGCTCTCCTCTAACCTGAGCTCCCCATTCCCACGCATTCTTTGGGGCCACTGAATCCTCCGGAGCCTCACAGTTTGCTCTTGTGCTTTTGCAGCAGTGTTTTACTTTATTGATCCTAACAAGGTGGCCATTTCTGTCATCTGAGCAGGCCCGCGCCGTTTGTCCAGATTTATGTGCCCTGCCTTCAGTGGAAATCCCTTCCCAGTAAAATCTTTAACACCCCGTGCTGTCCTCTTATTGAGTAACTGTCAGCTGTCTTTTGATGACAGAGTTTAGGGCTTTATTCCTCTATGTAGCCTCACAGCTCTCATCACAAAGCTTGAATGAGTGAACATACATAACTGACCATGAAAAGGCCTAACCCTGTCTATTTCTGGTGTGAATGCAGTCATTATGACAAAGTATAAAACTCATTTTAAGAGGGCTGGAGCAGTGTCTCGAAGGATTCCAAACTAACACATTTACAGCAGATGTGTTCTTTGTTATTATAAGGAGGGCTTTGTGGTGTTTTTGCTCTATTTGATTGAATCTACAGAAACAACAGCAGGAAATACAAAGGATCAAACAGAGAGATGTGATGGTGTGTTTTCAGAGATCCGTCAACGTTTATATCAGTGCTTCTTTGGTGGTCCCTCACGATCAGAATGAATAAAGAGTATAAACATTTACTTTATATAATAATAGGTTCTGCAAGCATTCATTATTGCATGCGATCAAAGGTTTAAAATCCATTTGGTCTTTCATTTCTTTGCAAATTAGACAAATACATACTGTTTGGTTCTGGCTGCTCCACCTGTTTAGAACTGCTCTCACAAACTTGAAATCATCTGACTGAAGTTTACATTTCCTGCTTGAACCAGATTAGGCCCGGCCCGACGCAGCAGGTTATCAGAATACCTGCTGTATGATGGCAGTGCACAGCATCATCTATAGGCATTGAGGCGCACACACACACACACACACACACACACACACACACACACACACACACACACACACACACACACACACACACACACACACACACACACCACACACACACACACACACACACACACACACACACACACACACACACACACACACACACACACACACACACACACACACACACACACACACACACACACACACACACACACACACACACACACACACCACACACACACCACACACACACACACCACACACACACACACACACACACACACACACAGGAGAGAGACTCCATCCTCTCAGTGCTAGCTCTTAGTACTAGTGCTTATGCCGTGTGTTTTAACTGCTCTTACATTAACACAAAAAACATTAATCATCAATAACTGCAGTGAATAGACAAAGAATACACACTGAAGATGTCTGGTGTGTAATATCTGATGGGTGAACATAATCTAGGGTTAACCATTCATTTCCTATGGCGGTCATTTTTGACCCGGAACACCATAAATACTGACAACACTGACTGAATCACTCAGAACTCAGTGAAAGTGGGGATCAGCAATGTTATGCTCAAATGCCACTGTGGAGAATATCATGGAGGCAATCAAATGAAGAGCACAATATTTATGATTGATGCAGTTGATCGCTCGACTTGACCCGGTCACGACAGAAGGGATAATCCATTTTTTTAATATTGTATATTTGTAAGTAGTTACGGAATCACTGCATGGATATGCTACTATTCATGATGTAATCCAACTACTTTTCCAGTGAGCTGACCTACTTTTCATTGAAAATATTTGCCAACCGCAACAACATCCTCCATCGTATGTGTTTTAGCAACAGCCTACGAAATAACTTCATATCCATTCATATCTCAAGGATAAGTTGGTTCAGATGTGACGTATTAGCTGTATATGATATAACAGTCCAGAAAGGACAGGATGTGAGTTTGTATCAGTTTACCTGATCATTTCATCTGGTCAATTTTGCACTCTTTCAGCTATCAGATTGAGAAAAGGAAGAATTATAATATCATATATTATTTTATATATAATGTTATAATGGCCATTTCCTTCATGTTCATAATGTAACTTCCTGTGAATTGTGTGACAGCTCTTTATTTGAAGTGTGTGCTGTTACTTTTGGAACCAGCACAATGATGTGTGTGTGTGTGTGTGTGTGTGTGTGTGTGTGTGTGTGTTAACACAGCTATCTCCATCCCATAACCAACATGTCTCCAGCCAATGTCTCTGAGGCATGTTTCTGTCTAATTGTGCATGAAGGGTTTTGTAGTGTTTCTCTTCACTTTGATTAGAAACAACGGAAATAAAAAAAGGAGATAAACATGTTGAGAGAGAGGGTCTTTCACTTCCAGACACAAAGAGTACATATTTACTGATGATTTTGACAGACTTTATGGATTATAGTCAAGCTGCCAAGTAATCTTGAGCAAAGCCTTTCTAGTTTCACTGAGGCAGACGTCAGTGTGTGACAGTGTTGCTCAGCTGTAGTCTGACAAATCAAACGTAGGTATTCCTAACTAGGAATAACAACATGATATATTCATTGCAGTTGGATATTAAACAATACTTTATATGATGCAAAGACCTCTCTGTATTAATATTATAAAACACCAGAACAGATTGTATGGCAATCATTCCTCGTGTCCACCACTAATCCTTCCTCAGAACATGTTGTTTTCAGCTTCTGCTACTGTTTGGAATAGCTTTACTGACAACATGTATTTTATCTATCAGTTACAGTAGAAACTGTGTTTCCAGTATGAATACCAAGCAATGATTACAGAAAACATTGCCTAATTTAGTTTTCATGTTTACTTGGCAATTTATTTTTGTAGAATAATGCATCCGGTGTTGAATGCTTCCGAATCTAACTTTACTTTCTTTCTTATTTTTGACAACTGCATTTTTCTGTTTTCATGACCAAAATGTGCAAATCAAATGTGGGCTGGCTTTACGTTGAACTCCTGGCAACGTCCCGCCCACGGACCGACCTATCGTCCTCATATACAGTCGCTAGCTGAATCCCCTCCCCAGCTGTGTGTATGTGTATTCAGCAGGATGTCTACGAGAGGGACTTAGAGTAAAGTTATTATACATGGCACTGTTCTAGCGGTAAACACTGAATAAAGAACATGTCAAGCTATGTGCTGTATCAGAAACAATGAGAGTAATATGGTCTGTGTTTACATATGCATGCGTCGCTAACACTCAGAGCTAACGCTGTACTGGATAGAGTATTAGTGATGGCAGTTTGACACTGAAGCTTCGAACGGAGCTTCAACCTTGGACTTCCTATTCCATAGAAGCAGTGGCCGTTTTTCAATCTCGAGGATGCTGGCTTGGTAGTCGCGTACTTCCAAGTCACTTCCTTCGGAAACGAAGCCAGTATACTTCCAAGCCACGGCTTCGGAAAACGAAGAAGAATGGAACAGGCTAACAAGTGTGCCACTCTCTCTAACGGTTTCAGCATAAACTGTACCGAAAAGAAATACCTCACGATGTCTATCTAATTATGAACTTGCTTTACTTTCACGAAACACATTTTTGGTGATAACAAACACATGTAACAAAGTAACATATTTACCAACACATGTTCTACGCCACTACATACTTACATTTAAATGTGTGCTGCGTCGGTTCAGCCATTCTCCGCAAGGGTTTTTGAAAATGGTCCGTGCGCAAAGCATTGTGGGGATTTTAAGGACGCAAAGTCTACCCATGTGCAGCCTCGAAATTTCCCCCAAACCAACCAGTGGAGCACGCTCATGAACTGTTCGCCAGAGCCTCGCAGCGGGGTTACTGCGGAGCGCATGAAGCAGACCCTTCACGCGATTGCGGAGCAAACAGGTAAAGGAGGGGCCGTTGTCCACTAGTTAATCGATCGTGGATGGCGTCGTGCTTGCGGACGGATAACACGTTTTTTGTAAGGATTTGCAGTACTCCCTCCTTCTGCTTCCCTTTTTGTTTGTTGTCTGTTGTTGTCAGTCTGTCTGTGTTTGTCTCCCGGGCTGGGCTTGGCTGACCTACTTCTGATTCCCGCCAATTCATCTCCACAGCTGCTTCTCATTCATCCTGATCATCTACTCATCCACACCTGTTTATTAACCCGGTCTCCTCATCCAGTCTTCACCAGTTCATCGTCAAGATTACACTGGTAAAACGTATTTGCTTTCTAGCTTAGCCTGACACAACTCCGGAATAAGTTTTTGTCTTACCTGTTTGTCTCTCTGTCCAGAATCCATCATCACCTCCTCCGCTTGCCACGTTCAGCCACTTCCTCGTCGGATTAATCCGCTCTCCACACTACCTGATCCAGCCTGCTCGCTCCCCTCGGCTCTGAAACCCCTGCTCGCCACACTCCAGTCTGGTAGGACAAACACAACTCCTACTCCAACCAACTCACTCTCGGGAGCGTAAAGACTCAGGCTCTAGCCACCTTTCGTCTGCCTGGCGATATCCCCAGCTCACTCCGGAGCCTCGGCTGAGGATCTCCATTCCCTCGCTGATTTATTCCCTTTCCTGGAATATATCAACACAGTTAGTTTCCCCTGTCACCATTGGAAATAAAACCTTTTGCTGCAAACTCCTGTTTGCTGTCCGTGTTTGTATTGTGGGTTCAGTTCTTAAAAGCAATTACGGAGCTTAACATTTTTAAACCTAAATGGGTCTTTGGCGGACGGTAATATATCATGGGCGGCCCGCCCAAGTAAAGTCTATGTGTGGGAAACCCTGTACTCACCTTGTGGTAAACCCGCAAGAGAGAAAGCATTTCAGCTCCACACTGTTTCAGAAATAATGCTTGATGTGGTTTGGAACATCATATGGCGTTTAATCACGGCTGAGTTTCTGCTGGTAGACAGCCTTCTCTTCACAGAACTCACTGCTTGCATGTGGACGCTTCAAAGGGGCGTGGCCAGCAGCAGCTCCAAGGGGGTGTGGCCAGCATCAGTTCCAAAGGGGCGTGGTCAGCATCCGCTCCTACGGGGCGTGGCCAGCAGCAGCTCCAACGGGGCGTGGCCAGCAGCAGCTCGGTTACATTTAAAGGGCCATACCCAGAATCAGCACTTTAGTACCAGGGCTGAAATAGAGGGGTATGAGGCATGCTCCAATGGGTAATCTGTTTGGTATTTTGAGCAAAACACTTCAGGGATATGTTTTGTATAGATATGGCCCTACAATATATTGTTCAAATATAGCATAATAGGTGAGCTTTACCACCCTTCCTTCAGACTATACAGACAAAACATTACCTCTTATATTCTTGTAAACTCTAAAGCAGTGCTTCTCAAAGTGTGGTCTGCGGACCACTGGTGGTCCGTGATCACCCCCTAGTGGTCCGTGAGTATATTGGTAACATTTCACATTTTAAATAAATAAGTTAATGTAATTTTTCCGCACTCTCGCGGGAATATCTCCGCAATGGAGCGAGCTTAAGTTTCACTTTCGATTGCATGATATAGCCCAGAGCAACACCTTTGTCACCTGTTTGTACCATTTTCAGGCTAGTTTCTGTTCTAGAAAAACGATGTGTTTTTGGATTTGTTAGGCGGTCCGCGAGTGTTTTTTTATTGGTTAAGTGGTCCATGGTATGAAAACGTTTGAGAAACACTGCTCTAACGGCACCTTGCCCATTTCCTTCCGCCCCCCTACTGCAATCCAACTGACCAACTACGAAATTCAACTTTATTTAGAGCTTTTCTTCATATCTGTAAGTTTAATGACTGCATTTTGCACAGTTGCAACAGAGTAAAACAATTCCAGGGAGCGGTCATGTTTGCTTAAAGATACAGAATCCCCCCCGTCCTGTGAGTCCAACAGCGACTTCAAAGTCCTCCTCAGCACTATTTACTGCTTTTGAAGTGTCTCTGCTAACCCCCAGTTTCCACTGGGTCCGTCTGTGGTCCAACCTCCTCTAGCGCCATAATCCACCGGACGCGTCCCAGAAGCATTTCAGAAGCGTAGCGTCGTGCGTGCAGGCTCGCAGTTTTGTTATTGATTCGGGCATCCTGGACATTTGTACTTCTACAAGAAAGTAAGTAGGCTACGTAGTTAAATGTTTTATTTTTGTGTCTGTTTAAATTGTGTTTATTGTTGTTATACATTTCCTATTTTGTTGTGTTGTAGTCTACAGACACAGTTAATAATAATTGTAACAGTCCACTTCCATGATGAAAACCTCGTCGTCCATTGTGCGTATCGTAGTGGAGGTGTTGTGATGAAGGAGGGGGGTGTGCTAAATTAGTATATATGCTCACCTTTCCACTTCCTGCGAGGGGGGACTGCCTGCCCGACCTTACATTACGGCTGCGCCGCGGCAAAAATAGGATTCATCCTAATTTTAGAGAAGCGCTGCGCCGAACCGCTTCTGGGACGCGTCTGAGCCGTAACACGGCGCGTGTGGTGGAATAGCACCCATTGACTAGAGTGGCCGCGATCCTTACCCCTGATCCCACCGGAAGCGTCTGCGCTGCGACCTCCTCCTGCATCATAACCCACCAGGCGCGTTTCAAAACGTTGCGGAAGCGGAGCGTCGTGTGTGCAGCCTCGCAGTTGTTGGATGAACGTTCCACTTCCTGCCTGCACTGCGCTGCGCCGCGTCAAAAATAGGATTCATCCTATATTTTTTAAATTCCTTGCGGCGAGGAGCTTCTGGGACGCTTCGAGCCGCGGCGCAGCGGGTCTGGTGGAATAGCCGCAGCGCAGACGCTCCTGGTGGGATTAGGGGGTGACGACCGCCGCGGCGCAGCCGGACCCAGTGGAAACTGGGGGTAACAGTATAGGTCCGGTGTTCTCTGTAAGGGTTGTTGTGCTGACATACTGCTGCTGTATAACTAAGCTAGGATTATATGTCCATGTTTATGTATACGTTTCTTTATATTTTGTATTAGCTTACAATGTGAATATGTAAATAAGTAACTAATACAAAAATACAATATTGGCTTCCAAAATGTAGTAGAAGTACAAGTATCCCAAAATCGTACTTAAAAATACATATTTAACGTCTTTTAACAAAAATAAAAGTGTTATTTTATTATTCTCTACGTTTAATACGTATTAATATGTAAGTCTAGTCTCCTCACTTTATCTGCACTATACGCATGCTGCTGTAAAAAGTTGTGTTGCGAGACAAATAAAGAAATACTGATTATGATACTGAAGTACAGTACTTGAGTAAATGTACTTAAATGTAATTCATTGTTTATAACATCCTATATAGTGCTGTGAGTGCACAGTCTTTACTCATCGATCGACCCAGGTTGACTGGTCATATTTTCTTCAAGGACTGTAACACCCAGACAGGATCCTGTGTCACGGGGTGATGCATTGTTCTCATATTGTTTTGGTTTACTCCCTGAACACAACAGGGTGGGGGGGTCTCTGAGGAGCTCATTGCACAAAATAAAGTTAGGACCCCTGAGTTCAGTCATTTCCACCATCTTCTCCTGCTGTATGTGGGTTGAGGGGGTCAGCGGCAGTTATTACCTCATTATGTCCCCCCCCCCCCCCCTCCACCCAGCACTGGCCGTCTCTTCTGAAGGCTTTTGTGTAAACACAGCTGCCTTGTTGACTTTAAAGCCTTTCCTTTGAACTACCCCCTGAGATATTGGAGTGTATGCCCCCCTCCCATCCTGCTCAGTAAGGACACTCAGTATGTATACTCCTCAGAACAAAAGGCAGCCATTAAAGCTGAATCAGGCAGAGAGGTAACAGGAGCTGCTGGAGCTCAGGTGCTACAAGTCACACACCGATTTAGCATCAACAAACGAGACAGCAGTTTACACTGTGTGTTCTTCACTGAGAGCAAACTCCTACCTGCACACACACACGGCTCTTCAGAGGAGTCAGTGTGTGGTGACACTTTCACTCAGAAGAGACCAAAGCTGGCCGGAAGCTCATAAAGAAACATAATGACAGTCACCTGCTCTTATGTGTCATAAAAGGTCAAATCAGTTCATCAAAGAGACATCTTTACTCATATAAGTATTGGTCTCCATGCAAATAGCTTGTTTTTATGTTATGCAGTACAACTATACCTACAATGGAGGAGCATTGAATTGTATTCATGATGGTAGATAAAGCATTTACAAATAAAATGTAAACAGGAATATGCCAGTAAGTGATGATCAATTCATTCTTGATTCTAAGGATTTATGTGATAAGGTGTCACACTGGCTCACAGTTCCAGTTCATCCCAAAGGTGTTGCATTGTGTTCAAATCATCACTCTGTATGGGCCAGGCAAGTTCTTCTACACTCAGTGGGACACTGTAAGCACACTGTCCAATTTACAAAAGGTTAAAGTTGTACTTAGAATACAAGAACACAAATATATATGTTCAGAGTTGTCCAATTTAAAACGTATTTATTGCAGTTTATGTTCTCAAAACTCAATGGTAAAGGTATTTAAAGTAACATAGTAAGTTTCTCTTTCTCTGTTCATCCTCCCATCACAAAAACATAGTGACAAAAACATTAGAGCATACCTAGCAAACTACCCAAAACTGAAATCTGTTTTCTCTTTATCGTAGTGTTATAACTTACTAAGAGAACAATATACAGTTATAAAGCTCCAAGCGGCACATGTTAAAGATTCATTATTGTTGTTAAAGTCGCACTCTGTACTGAACTATTAACAGATGCTGTTTATAAAGTATTCTATTCACATTTTTCATCATGTTCACAGAAGTAATTCTGATATTGAACAAATATTTCACAACATGCACCATGTCATTGCAGACGTTTATTCAGATCCATTCGTTCTGTTTCTATTGTTTTGCTGAACTGACCCTTTAACAGTAACAAGTGAGTGAGAACACAGGATGATGACATCACCGAGTCATTTGAATGTAATGCTGCAAGAAATTGATGCAGAGTGGCAGAAGTGTGCTAGCCATCCACAGAAATCATGTCTGATTGTAAGTCTTATTAAGTAATAACATCCCAGGAAGCCAGAGGCATTAAGCAGATTATGGGGGCAGAGAGCGCCAAAGGCTCGCATGACCAGATCCCAGCACTCAGCGCCTGGTAGCAGGGAAATGTGCTTATTGGAGTTCAAACCCTAATTTGACGGTATTCTGTATTCTCATATTTGGTTTGGCCGGGGCCCAGGTGACTGATGTGGCAGCAGACCTGACAGGGAGGGTGTGTGTTGTGTTGATGGTCTACTTCACTCCATAATCAGGTGGAGGCGTGTGTATGCGTGCGTGCGTGTGTGTGTGATTGATTGTCTCAGTTGGTATGTCTTCCTCAAGTGTGTGTGCACGTGTGTTTTTCAAGGTCTTGCTACTGTGTCAGATTACCTGGCTGGTTAAGAATGGCTCCCAGTTTGTGTTTTGGCAGATTCCCTTGCCTCGCTGAAAAGGCAGACGGCTCCATCTATAAAATTCAAATCAGTTCCAGAAAATAAATGCTCATGTGGGGAAAGAAAAATATATATCTATTTGATTTGGAGTTGGGTCTGCAGCTCTGCATGTACACTGCAGACAGCACTTCCTTTGCCGAGTGATTTTTTATTCAGACTCTGCAACATAGAGACATTTGGGACAACAGACACTTCCTCTGCAGCAGGTATGAAGCTGCTGTGTGGCTGCTTGTAAATCATGCCCGGGGATTTCCCACTGCATCATCTTTTATTATTGTTTGTATTTTTCCAGCTCAAGCACCTTTTTTCTGAAATAGAGATTAGTAGCAGGATTACGGTGTTATAATACATTTTGAACTAAAGATATATATATATATATATATATATATATATATATATATATATGAAAATGAAATCAGTAATTCTCTATATATATATATATATATATAGAGAATTACTGATTTCATTTTCATTTTAATATATGTATTAAGGGTGGGGTAGGTACGTTTGAGAAACCGGCTCGAGATACACTTTTTGTTATATTCCATGGAATGCTCTTAACATCCCGATAGCAATGAATATCTTAAATGCTTTGACAAAAAATCCATAAAAGAATATCATCCAATCATCTGAGCCGGCCCGGCTAAAGTAACTGGATGGCCTACCTGCCCGTCAGCCTTCCATCTGTGCACAAACTTATCTCGTGCCCTAATTGGTCATGTGCACGTTTGTGTGTGTTGGAGGCGGGGCTCTGTGAAGAAGTGGCAGATTTTCTCCGGTTGTGTATTTTCAAATTCTAGCACACTCGAGCTGGTTCCTCCGAAATTACCTACCCCACCTTTACGGCCCGTCCACACAGCGGCGTGCGTTGAAAGCTTCACCATTCACTTTGAATGGGGTGACGTCACTTTTCGCCGAACTGCATTGTGGGAAGCGACGCGGAGCGTGGCTCGCTGCAAAAGTTGAGCAATATTCAACTTTTGAAGCCTCGGCAGAAGCGTCAGCCAATCGAATCATATGCTAGTACAAGCTCGAGCCAATCAAACCGCTGCTTGTGTGTCAGGGGCGGGAGATTCATGTGATTGGTTGTTGGTCGAGTTTCAGACACGCCCGTCGGCAAGCTTCAACGCACGCCGCTGTGTGGACGGGCCGTTAAGCTTAAACAGCATTTATAAACAATTACTGTAACTACATTTTATAAATAAATATCTTGGTTTCTTATTTTCTAAGGTTACATTGTTACAAACTCTTAAAAATCATTGTATTGTTATTTATTTACTCTTGTTTTTATTTGTATTGCATTTGATATTGAGGTAATCCAAAAGTAAAGGAAAATAAGTTTACATGTTACAAGTTATTGTAATAAGATAGAACTTTATTGATCCCAATTTGGGACATTTTTGAAATAGATTACATTTTAGAGTAACCCTCCCAACCCTGACCATAGTATATGTGATTGTTGCTCACTGATGCATACTGTTTGTTTCTAGAGAGATAGTACAGCAGTTGAAAGTAAAACAAAGTCAAAGTGGTAAAAGTGATGATGGACATGCTAAAAGGAGTGAGAGAAGATGTCTGTGCCGTACAGGTGATGCAGAAAAAGCCCTGCCGAGAGCATGTCATGTCATTTGTAAAGCGTCAGGCTGTGTTCTCTGCTGATCCTCCATCAGCTGCCGGAGCACGAATCCTCTCTCAATCTGTTCAGGCACTTTGTAGAGTTCAGTACGGTATGATGGTGGGTAGAAATGCTAACTTGGATCTTATTTGATCATTCTAGTTACCATTCCAACCTCAATAATATCTATGTATAATTAGTTATTATAATAATATAATAGCAACTGTAATATCTTAAAGGGGCCCTATAATGCCTTTGGGGGGTTTCCCTTTCCTGCAGTATGTTCTATAGGTTTTAGTGCATGTAAATGGTCTGCAAAGGCTAAAATCCCTGTGTTCCCTCCAGAGGGAGTTTCTCTCCCACACACTCCCCCCTTCAAGAAACGGCCCCAATACTCCTTTGTTTATTTATGTACGAAATAGCATCACTATGTAACACTCACGCTCCTATAGGCTAGCGCTCCAACACATTGTACCTGATAGGCTAAAGGGCGGGACTTCTCTAAACGGTTGACTAATCACCAATCACTCAGTGGATGGCTGCACACCACCTGAAGCTCAATCTAAACAAGACTGAACGGCTCTTCATCCCAGGTTTGACTCTCCCATCTACGACCTGTCCATCAACATTAGCAGCTCTGTTGTTTCCCGGCTCAGACTGTGAGGAACCTGGGCGTGACCCTGGACGACCAGCTGAACTTCACTGTTAACATAGCTGCTACAACCTGCAGATACACTCTCTACAACATCTGGAGGATACGCAGGTCTTGGTCCAGGCTCTAGTCATCTGATGCCTGGACCACTGCAACTCCCTCCCAGCTGGTCTACCTGCCAACACCATCTGATCTCTGCAGCTAGTTCAGAATATGAAGGGCCGTGTAGGCCAACATTTAAACTCACCTCGCACACACTACTGAAAACATCTGGTCTTACACACACACTACTGAAATACTCTCACATTCACTACTGAACACCTCGCACACACACTACTGAAAATTAACCTCACACACACACACTATTGAAATCCTCTCATATTCACTACTGAACACCTCACACACACATAACTGAAAATTAACCTCACACACAAATGAAAATTAACCTCACACACACACTATTGAAATTCACAAGTGAACACCTCACATACACAACTGAAAATTAAACCACACATCCAACTATAAATTAACCTCACGCACATACTATGGAAATCCTCTCACATTCATTACTGAACACCTCGCAGACACACTACTGAAAATTAACCTCTCACACACACACTCCTGAAAACATTTTACTGAAAGGTTCTCAGTAGGGAATGTGCATGTGTTTCACCTATGTGTGTGAGGGGGATTCTTGCTGTAACGGAAGTCATTGTAATTAAACGGAAGTACCAAACTGCTAGTGGTCTCTCTGCTAGCTCCGTTAGCCCCGTTAGCTTCATTAGCTCCAGGCTGCTACAGGAGAGTTGTGAGAGCCTCATGTCTCTCCACACGGACGCTGTCAATGTTTGAAGGAACCTGGAGCTCCTTGCAGGCTCTGTGGAAATTGGTGCCTCTATCCGAGCGGATATGCTTTACTGGACCACGTATGGAAATGAACCATCTGAGGGGAGAGAGACGTTTAAGGTTATGTGATCGGTTGTCTGGACGATGTCGCCTCTGCCTCTTGAAGGGGGAAGGGGCAACCCAGTTGTTGGCATCATCCTTTCGGAACCCTTGTTCCATGGTCTTTATGAAGACCTTGTCTTCAATCGAGGGAGCTATTTTGTTATCTTCCTTAGATCTTTGGAACACTGTACACCCAAGATGGTCTTCACCTTTGTCACACGCGGTGTCATCACTGAAGTAGCTATTTGTGTGGTAAGTTGACGTAAAGTCGCTGTATCTTTCTTTGATGAGGAGGCGATTCGGACAAGGTTGAAAGAGAGATGGACGACCGTTCTCTAGCGTGCTTGTGAAGAGAGTGTTCACCATGGATGGCTTATGAACATTTCCCAAACAGACGTCTCCCACGATGACCCATCCTAGGTTGAGCCTCTGAGCATAGGGTGCATCGTGAGGACCATTGATCTGTTCCCGCACTTTGTGTAGTCTTATTATGTCTCTTCCAAGGAGAAGCAGTATTGGGGCTTAGTTGTCCATCTTAGGAATCTGAAGAGCTACAGATTTCAGGTGTGCGTGGTGGAGAGCAGCTTCTGGAGTGGGAATTTCTGATCTGTTGTCAGGAATCTTGTTACACTCAGTGTAGGGAGGGATACACGAACCTGTCCATCAAGAGATTCGATTTGGAAATCAGTCGCTCTTCTTCCAGCTGTCTCTACCACTCCTGCGCATGTCTTAATTGATTTTCCTGGATAAATAAAGGTTCTACTACTACTACTACATGTCTTCTGTGAGTAAGGTGACTTGGGGCCTTGTATCTTGAAAAGATCGAAAAACTCTGGTCGAGCAAGTGACCTGTTACTTTGATCGTCGAGGATGGCATAACGCTTTAGTGCTTTGTCTGGATAACTTGAGTGGAAGACTTTAACGAAACAGATCTTGGAACATGACTTGTCGCTCAGGTCCCCACCGCAGACACTGGTACACAGGGCTGCAATGTTGGCAGGTGTACTTTCATCCTCCCCGCCATACTCTATGGCAGGGTATGTGGCCTTCCAGGTTGGGGGTCCTGGATGTAGGGCTGTGTTGTGACTTTCACTTTCGCACTCTGAGCACTTGACGCTCGCTTTGCAGTTTCGGGCAATATGAGATGTTGAGGAGCAACATCTGTAACAGATCCAATTTTCCTTAAGAAAGGCCTTATGATCTTCAAGGGATTTCTCTCTAAATCTGCGACATTTTTGTAGAGGATGAGGCTTCCTATGGATAGGACACTGTCTGCCAGGCTCCTCAGTCATCTTTTGAGTCATTTCTGCATCGGAGTGGGAAGACACGTCGATATTATGGACTGAAATAGTTGTTCTATTATTGCTTTGCTTGAAGGCAGGCGTTTCTGAGTAAGACAGGGTATTGTTGAACATGGTAAGATCAAAACTGGGGTCATTTCTTGTCATTGCTTGTTCACAGACAAAGTCCACAAAGAAGGAAAATGGTGGAAATGGTACACCGTTTTGACGTTTGTATCCTCACTTATCCATCTCTCTTGTAGGTTGTATGGTAACTTTTGTGCAATGGGGTTGACGCTACGTGAGGTATCTAGAAAGGCGAGGCCCGGTAGATCTCCCTCAGCCTTGGCAGAAAGAACCTCCATCAACAGATCGCCCAGCTCTCTCAACTTCTGAAATGCCTTGTTCGTCAACTTGGGGAACCCATCAAGTCTCTTGAAGAGTGAGCTCTCAATAGCTTCTGGTGATCCGTAACAGTGTTCCGGTCTTTCCCACACCATGGCTAGCCCTCTTTCAGGTTGGTTCACATTCACTGCTCTGATACGCCTTGCATGACCAGCAGACTCATTTCCTAGCCATTTGACTAGCAGGTCCATCTCTTCGTTAGCCGATAAGTCTAGGCCTCTGACTGTGTTAAAAAACGAAGCTCGCCAGGCTCTAAAGTTTTCTGGACGATCGTCAAACTGTAACAATCCTGTGCTGACAAGTTCGCGGCGAGCAAAGAATCTCACAAAGTCTGTCATGCTCTGACTCTCCTCTGCGTTGCCAGCTAATGGAGTGCTGTTGTGTTGAGCTGGTGAACGCTTACGATCATTGAGTCCTCCTGTCCTCATCCATCCATAATTCTGTCCAACTTCAACTGGATATCTTCGTTCTGATCTATGTTCCAACTTGACCGGCTGTTGAGCGGGAGCATTAATCAGTAGAGGAGAGTTATTGTCGTTATCTTGGTTACAGAGTGCAGGGAAAATCCTATCCTGCTGTGGCATAGCGCTTCCATATCCATTAATGGGTTCCATTTCTGGCATTGACTGAAGGCTATTGTGTGATTTGGGATGTTTGAAGTACGTATTTGGATGTACGCTCTTCGGGGTCTTCGGGTTTGAGTGGGAACTCTAATTTGAAGCTATGTTTATCCCCATCACTGTCTGCTGCTGCCTCAAGGACTTCTGCCTCAGCAATAGCAGCGGCTGCTTCTCTTTCCATGTTCAGGACGTCCAGAGATGCATCTATATGTGCTCTTTCTATTTTCATTTGCATTTCTTGTTTAGCAAAAGAAAGAAGAAACTTGTGCTCTTGAAAGAAGAAACTCGTGCTCTTGCTGCTTCTGCTTTTGCGTGTGCAATAACTGCTGCTTTGTTTGTGGAAGCACTGCTTTTCACGGAGCTTGATGCGACAGACCTGACTTTGAACGAGTTTGCTTGTTTTTCTTCCATTGTGAAGCCGAGGATGAGGTTTCTTCGTTAGCGCTGTTGTTGTAATCTTCTCTCTTAGCTGTAATGTAGCAGCAGTAACTTGTATCTGCTCAAACCTGTTGTCCGGCCCGCTAGAAAGCTATTGTTTCACTGTGTTGTCCTACGTGCACGTATCTCTTGTGCACTTTGACTGTCAGTTAAACCTTCCTACCAAAAAAACATGTGGCTGTCCTGTTCACATGCAGCTTCATTATGCACTAGGTCACATTACATTACATTGCATTTAGCTGACGCTTTTATCCAAAGCGACTTACAATAAGTACATTCGACCAGGAAGACACAACCTTGAAGAAAACAGAATCATATAAGTACATCAGGTTTCATAGAGCCAAACATTTCAAGTGCTACTCAACTGGCTTTAGATAAGCCAGTCCTTTATTAGTATATAAGTGCTCTGTTAGCAGTTCTTTATTAGTAATTCTATCGCTCGAGTCGAAAGAGATGAGTTTTCAGTCTGCACCGGAAGATGTGCAAGCTTTCTGCTGTCCTGATCTCAATGGGGAGCTCATTCCACCATCTTGGAGCCAGGATAGCAAACCCACGTTGTTTATGCTGATGGGAACTTGGGTCCCCCTCGCAGCGAGGGTGCAGCGAGTCGTTTGGCTGATGCAGAGCGTAGTGCACACGCTGGGGTGTACAGTTTAACCATGTCCTGGATGTAGGAAGGGCCAGATCCATTCGCAGCATGGTACACAAGTACCAGTGTCTTGAAGTGGATTCTAGCAGTTACCGGAAGCCAGTGAAGGGAGCGGAGGAGCGGTACATATGGTACATATGTTACACATTACGACTACCGCTAGCAGGGGGAGACAAATCCAACAAATGAACAACAATGTCCTGATGAGGACAGAACAACCTCCATAGACCAGACCATCTCAGTTTGTAGACTGCTCGGTCCAGGCTCCAACCTACGGCTGCGGTGCCGTTGCTCTATAAATTCATGCTGAATTGGACCTTCTATTTCATTCTTCTTCTTTAATGGCGACTTCCAAACAGAGTAGACGAGAATTATCGCCACCTACTGTATCACTGCAACATTGTTCTTTGTTACTTCCGTTTCATCACAATGACTTCCGTTTCATTACAATGACTTCCGTTACAGCAAGAATCCCCCTCACAAACATTGACAGCGTCCGTGTGGAGAGACATGAGGCTCTCACAACTCTCCTGTAGCAGCCTGGAGCTAATGAAGCTAACGGGGCTAACGGAGCTAGCAGAGAGACCACTAGCAGTTTGGTACTTCCGTTTCGTTACAGCAAGAATCCCCCTCACACACATAGGTGAAACACATGCACATTCCCTACTGAGAACCTTTCAGTAAAATGTTTTCAGTTGCGTGTGCGTGAGGTTAATTTTCAGTAGTGTGTGTGCAAGGCCAGATGTTTTCAGTAGTGCGTGTGTGAGGTGTTCAGTAGGCAAGTGAATGTGAGAGTATTTCAGTGGTGTGTGTGCAAGGCCAGATGTTTTCAGTAGTGTGTGTGAGGCAGTGTTGTAGTCAAGTCACCAATTCACGAGTCCAAGTCACTCTCGAGCAGTGTTGGGACTAACGCATTACTGTAACGCCGTTATTTTGGCAGTAGCTAGTACTCTAACGCATTACTTTTTAAATTCAGTAACTCAGTTACCGTTACTACATGGCGCGTTACTCCGTTATTTTTTTTTATATAGTCAACAGCCAGGCGAACAGAGATGAGAACTGTACTTAAGTACTTGAGTAAATGTACTTAGATACTTCCTGTGTCACATGCGGAGACGGGCTGTGGGCGTGTTTGTGTTCTTTACTAACAAGACTATCATGGCGGCGGCGGAGCTCAAGTATAGTTTCTACACCTGGAGATATTCTCACTATTTCACTTTTGTCGAGCACAAAGAAAAGAACGTTTTAGTTAAATGTAAGTTGTGTCTTGGCGGGTCAAAGATCCTATCTACTGCCCAAACCAGTCATTCAAATCCCTTAAAACATCTGCAAAAACAACATGCTGGGACGAAGCTAGTAGCTAAGACCACAGAGACTCAGCCGACGCCACTCCACCTCCACCTAAGCAACAGCGGCTGGATTTTAACCAATGACTGCTAGCCAGGGAAAAGTCGATAAAGCCATTGCACGGTATGTTGTAGAACACATGCAGGCTATTGCTACAGTGGAGTCACCCGCTTTCAGGGAGCTAGTTAGCATGATAGCATGTCCGGGCGGCACACGGCATATGGGACGGAAAACTTTTTCCAACTACCTGGAGAAAGAATATACAAAAATGGAAAGCCAGCTAATATCGATGCAATCCAGATTGCATAAAATGCATGTCAAGTTGATCAACAGATTGTATTATTCTCCAATGCAATAACAGTACTGAAATGAAGGCTATAAGGGCATTAATGGGAGACATTTTGTTAAGTAACTAAAATGTTACTTTTCACAGTAACGCATTACTTTTGGGTGTAAGTAACTAGTAAAGTAACTGAGTTACTTTTGAAATGAAGTAACTAGTAATGGTAACTAGTTACTGGTTTTCAGTAACTAGCACAACACTGCTCTCGAGTCACCACTCTTCGAGTCCAAGTCCAAGTCCGAGTCAAGGGAGAGTCATAGTCGAGTCCGAGTCCAAGTCCGAGTCACTCAAGGAGTATCCGAGTCGAGTCCGAGTCATCGTTACCTGTGTTCGAGTCCGAGTCCAAGTCTTCATGTATTCATCTTCGTGGATATATGTGTTGAAATGTAGCTGCTCCTCTACATTGCTTTTATCCTGTCATGTTATACTAATCTGTCTGTTGAACTGCTGTGAAGCGAGTTTGGATACAATTCTTGTAATAGGTGACTATACAAATATAAAGCTTATTACTAATATTAATATTATTATTATTATTATTATATATAAATAAACTATATTTAAAATGAGTTACCTTTTAGAGAAGTGATTATATATGCCAATATTTTCCTATGGTAAAGTTTTCGTTTTGCACTTTTATTTTGATAGTAATAAGATCGGGACTCTTATTTTGAAGGAACTTTTACCAGTTAAATCGGTTTACTGACAAAGATTAAGCCCCAGAAAGCACATGGCTACTTAGCATGCAAAGTGACATCATTCTGCATGTTAAGTAGCCATACTGTGCTTTCGTGTTATCGGCTGAATCTTCATTTATTGATTAGATCACGTTACTCTGATGATAGTGTTCAAGACAGCCTATACAGTTGCAAGAAAAAGTATGTGAACCCTTTGGATTCTCCACACATAGCGTTGTGTGTTCCTTCCAAACAACTCAACTTTGGTTTCATCTGTCCACAGAATATTTTGCCAGTAGTGCTGTGGAACATCCAGGTGCTCTTTTGCAAACTTCAAACGTGCAGCAATGTTGTTTCTGGACAGCAGTGGTGTCCTCCGTGGTGTCCTCCGTGGTGTCCTCCCATGAACTCCATTCTTGTTCAGTGTTTTACGTATCGTAGATTCGTCAACAGAGATGTTAGCATGTGCCAGAGATTTCTTTAAGTCTCTAGCTGACACTCTAGGATTCTTCTTCACCTCATTGAGCACTCTGCGCTGTGCTCTTGCAGTCATCTTTACAGGACGGCCACTCCTAGGGAGAGTAGCAACAGTGCTGAACTTTCTCTATGTATAGACAATTTGTCTTACCGGACTGATGAACATCAAGGCTTTTAGAGATACTTTTGTAACCCTTTCCAGCTTTATGCAAGTCAACCATTCTTAATCGTAGGTCTTCTGAGAGCTCTTTTGTGCGAGGCATGGTTCACATCTGGCAATGCTTCTTAAGAATAGCAAATTCAAAACTGGTGTGTATTTTTTATAGGGCAGGGCAGCTTTAACCAACACCTCCAATCTCGTCTCATTGATTGGACTCCAGGTTGGCTGACTCCTGACTCCAATTAGCTCTTGAAGAAGTCTTTAGCCTAGGGGTTCACATACTTTTTCCACCCTGCACTGTGAATGTTTACATGGTGTGTTCAATACAAACATGAAAACATATCATTGTTTGTGTGGTATTAGTTTAAGCAGACTGTGTTTGTCTATTGTTGTGACTTAGATGAAGATCAGAACACATTTTATGACCAACTTATGCAGAAATCCAGGTCATTCCAAAGGGTTCTCATACTTTTACAGCTTGGATCTGCTCTAACATAGTTGTTTGTCTCCACTGTGTAGTGAGGGACATTTGAGTTTTGTGTTGGCAGTGTCACGATCTGTCTGTGTTGTTGTTTAGTCTTGACTTTTTCTATCTTTGGGTTTCCTGTTTTATTTTGTAAATTGTTCACCCCCGTTTCCTGCCTGTTGCTTTCTGTCTGTTTTCCCTCCCTGATTACCCGATTGTGTTCACCTGGTGCCTCTGTGTTTTCTCCTACCTCCTCACCTGTGTCTTGTTTGTGTGATTAGTCTTGTGTGTATTTAAGTTCTGGTTTTTCTGTCTGTCTTTGTCGGTTCGTCTTTCGTTGTTGACTGTGTTCACCGGTGAGTGTTCTGTCTGTCCTAGTTCTATTTCGGTATCCTTGAAATAAACGTGTATAAGTTTAATCTGCATTTGGGTCCTGCTTCCTTCGCTCTACCGTGACAGGCAGTGTGTGTCAGAGTGTCACAATATCACCCTTACAATAAAGGAGTGATTTTAGCATGTTGTCATTTTTGAAGAAAAAAACACTGAAAACACGATAACCCCAAAAGTCAGTAGTATTGTTTTTGTTGGTATCTTTATGTTTAGATTCAAATTTTAAAAAGAAAATCATGAAAACAGAAAATGAGGGTCGACATGCTTGCAGACCCTGTAGGTGTTTCTTTCTCAGCTGAAGGTAGACAAACTCCAGTTCCATAAAGAATCTGCAGCTATCAGCTTCCATAGCGGGCTGGTTCAGGATCGGGTGTGATATCGCAGTCAGCAGCGCTAACGATGGATGGAATATTAAACGAGTTTGATGTATGGTGGGCACCCGTGTCCCTGCCCGTTTCCCCCAGCAGCAATGAATCCTGGGACAAGGATCTCATGTGAGGGGAACCAGAGATCTGCTCAGAGATCATCAGAAGGGTCTCCGGGGTCCCACGCAGTCGCCTTCAGGAAGGAGGCCTGGCGAGGCGCTGTAATGACCAAACACAGCGCTGATTGGACATCTTGCATGCATTAAGGCGGGTCAGATAACAAAGCAGAGCTGTATGGGGTAAGGCGATCCGGCGCAGGGCCACGGCTGCAGGCCGCTGCCTCCATCCCAAAGAAACACCTCTCTGTTCCACTGCCATGAAAGTGGAGACCTTGAGATGCAAACAATACAGAGTCACATGTGGACGCAGACATGTGGAGAACAGACCGAGGAAGAGCTGTTTCCAAGGGTCCTCTATGGAGAGAAAAACAAACAGGCCCAAAAGTTAAAACAAGTAAAGCAATTATGATTGTCTAGTGTTTATTGTTCCTCTGAAGTTTAAAAAAATACTTTATCTTAATTCATCTGATCCCATCTTATATGTTCTGAATACATCTTCTCTTATCTCATCGTATATCATTTATATTCAGACAACTTGAATTTATCTTATCTCAACTCATATTATCTTATTTTATCTTATCCGATTTCATTTTATATCTCTTAATTCATTTTATCTTAATCATCTTATCTTATCTCAGTGATGTAATCCTAATTGATGCCATGTTCGAGGTAATTGTCTTTAACATGATAATAAAGAACTTGAAACTTGAACTTCAAGAGGTTTCTCTTGTGTTATCTGATCGAGCATCATATATCACTTTATCTTATGTTATTTTAACATTCTCTGGTCTTTTCTTGTTTTAAGAATTCCTCTCCCTTTTCAGCATTTCCAGCACACTCAGGTCACCCTTGAAAAAGAGATATTTTGATCTCAAGGGGCTTTCACCTGGTTAAATAAAGGCTACAAACAAACTGTTCAAAAATGAGAATTCCAGGTATTCTTTCAGGGTTAAGCTTGCCAAATCAGGAGACATGAGCATATGGCTGAAATGATTTCCATTGGGGAAACTAAAAGGGAAAACAATTAATAAATTAAGTTGTACTTTGTGTGCGTGCATACAGCGATTATGAAACAATTATGTAATTTGTAAGCACTAGTTGATTTCCAGACACCTTTCTAGACAGACCTGCAGCAGTTAAACTAAAATGATTATTCATTATTATTTTTTTATTGAAATTAACTCTATTTAATGATAATGTTCTCAGACTGTCATCCACACATCAAATGTGCAGTTACAGCACTTCTACAGTAAATCCATCTGTTGTTAATCTTTATTAAATATATATAAAATAAATGAAATATTCATAATTTTTGGTACCAGGTTTCCGAGATAATTGCTACCCTTTTCGTCAAATGGTCCTAATACATATTCTCTATACAATGCAAATCTGTCTATCTGTGTGAAGTGTGTAAGGCCAAAGCCAACAACATTCAGATTTGTTTTTGTGTTCAGAGCTCATGTCTCTGCAGACGGCACAGATGGATGGTGGTGTTCCTTCTGATAAAGAGAAAGGAAAACGTGTCATGTCTGTAATCAGCTGGCAGCACTTTCCCCCCAGCAGCACTTAAGTTTATATATGTCGACATTTTTACACTTAACAAGGTCCTATCTACCAGTTACAAGCGCAGCATGAATTACAAGGGTGTATTTTATGTGGAGCCTGTTTTGTGATGACATGCGTGGGAGAGACAAATGGCGGCAGAAGAAAAGAGAAGCGACGTCTGGCCATTGATCGTGTGGCGCGGAGCAACAGATTTGGTTTGAGGGCGAACAAAAGGTTTTCTTTTGGTGAGATTTGTCTCTTGGCTCTGAGCTGACTTTCTTGCAAGGATCTTTTGTTTGTCATCCAAGAGCTGAGGGATAAGTAAGTGGTCTCTGTATGACCACCAGTTGATTCAATTCAAAGGATTGTTTGTTTGTTTGCAAATCTTACATTTTGCGCCACTAAAGTGATGTTCTATCACAGTTCCTTGCAGTTAGTATACATGTGATAGACTGATTAAAACATGTTTGATATTGAAGCAGCAGAGGCAGAGATCTTTTGACTTTATGTCCCTTACACTTTACAGGTCAACATCCAAAAACACTTGTGCCTACAATTCCTGAGGAGGTGGGTCAAACAAAATTCTGGTTTAATTTGTACTTGATGAGAGCTCTGGACTTGGACAAAGATTATGTTGTGGACGCAAGGAAGATGCATCAATCCTGTGTTATGTTTATTATACAGCATACACATATTTCCTACTTACAATCTACTGTAACTGTTAAAAAACACACCTGATGTGTCTACTTGTTTGGAACATTTGCCAACATTTTGTTGTACAGTTCAGGAAATTGAGACACAAAAAGCCTGTTTGTGTTTCCTCCACATACAAGGCGCTGTGAAGCTGGTGGCAAACATGTATTATTTATAAAGTTGTGTAGTTTATACTTTTACCTCTGGTTTGGTCTCCACCAACTCCTCATTAGAGGCTATAATAACAAATGTAAAAGCTCTTTAAATCTTAGAGGGTGTTAATGGTGTTGTGCAGGGCCGCCCCTCCCTACACACAGATCACGCAGACTGCGTGGGGCCTCATCTTGTGCACAAATGCAATTATAGACCTGTCGCGATAAGCAATTAATTGACATATCGTACGATAAATGCAAATTAACTCAATAACTTTTCTGACCTCGATAAATTGCCGTTTACATGCGTGTTTGTTTACATAAGGATGTGACCAGCTGTGAGGGACGGGGCTCACACACAGCCAGGTCAGGACACTCCGTGTGCAACATCATAGCAGCCAAATGAATAATATGGAGACGAGCAGGAGACAACGTGTGACTTACTCGAGGGGAATTTGAAGTTAAATGGAAGTGGTTGCAAAACCTAATTCCACATCTCCGGTGTGGGAATATTTTGGATTTAAGCCAAATCAACGAGGTGAACCTACGGACTTGAACGAGCCGGTATGTCGCATTTGTTTTAAAAAGGTAGCAACAAAAGCTAGCAATACGACCAACTGCACCTGAAACACAACCACCCCATTCCGTGTTCCCAGCTGGGAGCAAACACGGCAGCTGGAGATGGAGAGCCCCCACCTTCCCGACAGTTTACAATCAAAGATGCATTTGCCCGACAATGCAAACATGTTGGTGTTCCTCGCTCGAAAACTTTGATTGATAGAGATTTGGATATGGCCTGTTGAGGCATCTGGGTCTTTGTATGGACAGTGGACTGTACACTTGACTGTTGTTTTAAGGAGGTTTTTTTTGCTTGTGAGACAATGTGTGCTCATATATATATATAGATAGATAGATAGAGATAGCTCTGTTTTCCAGTCTGAGTCTATTTAATGTATTGTTTTGGTTGTGTGTGATTTAATAATTTTTTTATAATTTAATTAATTTGTTTTATTTATTAAAAAGTTCTGTTTAAAAGGATGTACTTGAATTATTATTATTATTATAATCATTATGTCAGTGGTCTAAAATGGTCTTACAACGGTGCCGACAATATTATCGTTTATTGCAATCATTTCCATGAAAATGTATCGTCCAACAAAATGTATTACCGTGACAGGCCTATGCAATTATGCGCTCTGCAGTTACCCCGCTGCGAGGCTCCGGTGAACTGTTAGGGGCCAGGGGCAGCCCTGGTGTTGCATGGGTGTGGCAACATGTCTAACAGTGCCACTCGGAACGCAGCATGTGTGTTTGTCCTACATGTATGACATTTGGTAAGTACAGATGTAGCACCTCATTTCAGACTCCAGCTTCCTGCCTACGACCTGCCTAAGACCAGTATCGAGGAATGTTAAGCAGAAAGACAAGTTTCATGGACTTTCAGTTGTGTTTTGAAGAGCATTTGAACACATATTTTAAATCAAATAAAGTATATCTAATCTTGTAATTCAAAAATGTATAGTCTTTATATATTAAATAATCATAATAATGTAAATGTTTACATTACACTTCTTTATTTGTTATGCTCATACTTTTACCTTTACAATCGTTTGCTTTAATATGCAGTATATTTTTTGTGTTTGCTTCCTCCTGCTCCCTTTCGGACACATACTGTATGATGTATTATTATTATTATTAATATGAAGATATTATTAAGATAAGATAAGATGAAAATGGTACAAATAAGTGGCAACATGTGTGATGAAGGGGTTTTTCTGGGCTATATCATGCAATCGAAAGTGAAACTTAAGCTCGCTCCATTGCGGAGATATTCCCGCGAGAGTGCGGAAAACTTAAATAAATAAATGTATTTCAAATGTGAAATGTTACCAATATACTCACGGACCACTAGGGGGCGCTCAAGGACAACCATTGGTCCGCGGACCACACTTTGAGAAGCATTGTAGGGAGCTCTGTGGCTGATTGGCCAGCGATTAGGTGTGGCGCAGGTGATCAGAGCTAACTGCCTGCCGTCAGATTTCATTTAAAAAACTATTTCTGCGCTCATAAAGAATGATAAGAATAAGAATAATGCGTATTGAACTGGTTTCATTAATTAGTGAGTTTATTTTACACTAGAACCGCCAATCGGGTCAATTTGTGTGATGTGTGTTGTGTGTGTGCAATGTAACTTTTTTTCAATAAAATATTAAAGTCTCTTACAGTTACTTTCGTAAACCTGAAGTGAATACATTTTGGATTACTTATTGGAATTATTGGTGGAAAGATTTCCTCACAACATTTAATATTCATTACTAAAGGAACAGCCGAATCATCATAGCGCACAAAACCTATTACCGCCGCAGATGGACCAAAAAAGGGAGCGTTTGAAAAAATGTGCGGGTCCGCTCAGTGAAACAATAACAACTAAACATGGAGGAACAAAAGTCTGCGTTTAAACCTACAGTTAATTTTAGCTGATGGAGAAGAAAGATCAGGGGGGGAGGGGGGAGAGAGCTGTGGTTGATGGGCCATTAGCTGGCCATTAGTTGTGTAAATACACAGCTGAGAGCTGCCGTTTCATTCAGACTGTTTAAAACACGGTAACAACGGACTATTTTTCTTAGCGGGATGCATGTCAATTCAAATCAATACATACAACTATTCTTTAAATCAATAAAAACATTTTCTAAATCCATAAAAGCATTTCAATTAATATTGGGAATCATGTCGTTACTTTGTTGAGAATGTGGCTGTGACGGAGCGGGTCACAGAGTGACTGACTCCGCCACTGACAGCCGACACACCAAACATTTCCTGCTCTTCCGTCAAATGAACCATGCAATTTCTTATTTATTTTTACTTTTGTTAATTATGGGGAATGACGGTTAAGAGGTAGTTAACCTGTGTATGTTTGGTGCAGATAGTTTCCTCATGTTGGAGGAAATTACATTTATGTTGACAATGTGGTTTGGAGTTGATTGTGTCACCTGTTGACGGTGAGCCTGTGGGAGGGGCCATGGGTTCAAAAGGGACGGTGTTGGTTCCTTGTGGGGGCGGACTGTGTCACTCGAAGAATGTTGTAGTGAAGGCAACAGCTGGGATGTGTTCGGGGGTTTGTTGCAGAGAAGGCAACAGCCAGAACACGTTTACTCTGAATGAGTGATGGACGGCCTGTTTTTGTCTTTTATTTTTGTTGTTAACATTGTGCTGGTTCCGTTTTTGTTTTGTTGCTGTAAATAAAGTTGTGGAGCTTAACCCAAACGACTAGGCCAGTGGTTTTTGAACGGACAAATAGAGCCCCGTCACAGTGGCCCAGACCCGGCGCCAGAACAAATCTAAAGGGAGGGCATATGATTGTCATGGGAGGGCACACAAAACCGTCACGTGCTGCGGGCCTGCGGCATAATATATATCAAACAGCAAGGCCAACGGCATTGCGTAAAGACGCACACTTATCGCAAACATATACAAATAAAGGGCAACATAGCAACCACTTTGAAACATTGTGTGCGTGGCAGCACAGACACTGGTAAATCACGAGCAAGGCACACTTATGGATGGCAGCTTCCTCATCGCTGCACTCGGAGAGGAATAGTAGAGACGGAGACGTTGAACTGTTTAGCCCACCTTGGGCATGGTTTATGTTCCTATGCACTGCACTCGGACATGCTGTGGATTTGAATCGAGTCACCTCTGAGAGGGAGTTGGTTGACAGCTAAAAAAGCTATAATATTGTAATATATGTTGGATTCGCTTCAGGTGTGGCAGGAAACACTACCACTTTGTCAGAACCTTCCAATAAATACAGAGGCAGCTTTGTACAAAATATAGGGCAATCTTTATTTTAACAACACAGTTAATTGGTGAGAGGAGAGAACAAGAGGAAGCGAGTCCACGGGGCACCAGAAACCCCCACTAGACTGTGGAGTCCACTTTTAAATACACTTCAGCAGGGCTAGTTTTACTAGCGGCACACCACACCAAGAACACGGCATGCAAACACCCTCTGCCGGAGGCACACAACTAGGCAAAATGAACACACACAGCACACACACACACTGCAATGACCCAACCAACAATTTAGGGCGAGAGCTCCAATTCGTGGTAGCCTCTCCCCTGCTGCTCTCCTTCCATACACTGTAAAATACTTCTAAAATCAGACATACAACAATATAAATGGGTGTACGTAACTCGCCAGTTGGCGAGACCCTCCCCTGGGGTCTACGCTTGGGACGCCGTCCAACTCCCCGGGGATCGGCTTCGCTGGACGACGTGAACTGAGTCACTACAGCTGGTGTCCGTGTTGCTTGGGCACTGCCGTGCGTAAGGAGGGATCGCAGCTCGCACTCACTAAAACCCCGGCCCTGACTATCTATAGGAGGTAACAGGCCTCCCGATCCTGACACTCTAACGTCTTTCCTGTCTGGCTGTCTTCGTCGCCGGCAGCTCTATCCGCTGCGAACGACACCCTCCCCACCCAAAAGAGTGCCGAGTCACATGTAGCGTCCTCCAACCTCCATTCACAGTTCTCCACTGCCTTTTCTCTCTCCGCTGTCAGTTTCCCAGCTGTGAGTTCCTCCGCTGATTAACACACCTGTTTCAGTTCAGTTAATCAGTGCCCATGCAGGCGCATTCAAGTCACAATATCAACGACAGCTGGCACGTAATAACGGCTCCGTGCCAGCTGATCTGCACCAAAGTTCTAATTTCCTTCTAATTTCCTTGCGTATCTGTCTCTCTCTCCACAAACTCTCACATGAAATGTGTTCTTTTGATGCGGAATGCATTAGCAGTCCTTTATCAGTCTGTAATGCGTGTTTCCAGTCGCAAAAAACCTTTGACAGTAAAAGCCGCATCAGATGAAAACGTATTCACTTTAAAACTGTCTACAGGGGAAACAAAAGGCTGCGTCTGCTTTTAACACATCTTCAAGCCATGGTCTGTTGTGTACCATGCAGCGGCAAAAGTGCGCGTCTTTCCTGAAAACAATCTCCCTGGATAACGATCCAGCTTCACCTGCTTGGGTTTATTAACCCCAAGATCATCGCTAACTCAGCCGCGGGGTTTGCCGAGGTCAAGCTTGTGACATTAAGGCGTGCTGCTGCAACGGCAGGTGCAGGGTCGCCAGCAGCTTCATCGGCTGCAGTTCTTTCATCGCTATTTCGTTTTAATAAATTCTTAGACCTTTTACGCCAATTGTTGATGTCCATTTTGTAATTCAAACAGAAATGGGAGTCTACAGAATGCACAATAAACAAATCCAGAATAGGCGGCAGAGTGTGACGCTGTGATTGGTCTAAATGGGGACGAATCACAAATCACAACAGACACATGTATTTATTTGACGTAGCCTGGTGCCTGCGATTTTTTGTTGTTGTTCTGACATCACATACATCGTAGCATAAAAGTTCACAGTTTATTTATAATTAAAAAAATAAAATATATATATATATTTTTTTTTATAAATAATAAAAAAACGTGTTTATTGGGGGAGGGCAGGAATGTCAAATGGGAGGGCCTGGCCCTCCCACGGCGCCGGGCATGATGTGGCCATGTAATAAGCGGGATATTTTGCAGCGACTTGATCCTTATGGGGAAAATAACACCATTCATGCTGATCAAGATCCCTCCGCTACGCGTCGGGATCATGATCTGCCGACGAGGCTCCATTAAAATATACATATTTTTAGTGAATTACTGAGTTTAGGCACGTTAATAACGTTTTAATGAAGTTGAATACAGCATATTCATATGTGTCAGTGATTTCATGTCAATTCGGCGAACATAAACATAAATTATCGTGGTGAAGATGATGATAAATTAGGATTAAAAATCGAGAGCCGGGCTGCATTTCCTCCCGTTCGTTTTTTTCGACTAAGCAACATTATTTTGTTAAATAACAACATGGTGATGTTTTGTAAATTATTACATGTCTCTTATTTAGCACAGAGTATGATATCCGCAGTGGCGGCTGGTGGAAAATATTTTTGGTGGGGCTATGGAAATAGGGACCAAACCAGGCCCGGTTCTACGGGGGTGCATAAGGGTGCATTGCACCCTCAGTTGAGTCGTTATGCACCCTCATTTGAAAAATGAAAAGTAAAAAAAAAAAATAATTAAAAGTGAAAAAAATTAAAAGTGAAAAATATTAAATATATAATATTGGTAAGAAGAAGAAGAAGATGATAGTTGAAATAAAATAAATTGTAATTGTGGTTAAAGGTGGGGTAGGTCAGTTTCAGAAACCGGCTCGAGTGCACTAAAATTTGAAAGTACACAGCCGAAAAGAATCCGCCCCTTCCTTCAGACTTCCTTACAGAGCACCTCCTCCAACACACATGACGCACATGACGTCAGCAGACTGGTGAAAGTGGCCGCCTGTTGCTGGCGAGTCATTGAAGTACTGCTGCAATGCACGCCCAATGACGGCACGCCCAATGACGGCACGCCCAATGAGGGCACGAGATACATTTGTGCGCAGGAGCGGACTGGCCACCGGGACGTTCGGGACGAATCCCGATGGGCCGGTACTGAAGTGGGCCGGTCGGACGATGTGGGCCGGCCGGTAACCGACAGGGCTCGACATTAAATGGCCCGCTGGCCCGGAAGCACTATTTAGACACCCGGGCCAGCATAACGTACTTTCCACTTGCCCGCTCGGGCCACTAAAAATATTGCTTTAAAAATATTGTCCTGTGGTATTGGAATTTTGACTAGCAATTTAGTTAAATTGTTTCGTTTATCAACGCTACAACATAGCGTTCCGTGAGTTGGTTGTCGTTGTTGGGTGAAAAGCAAACAGCTGTTTGCTGTACCCTCCCCCCCCCCCGTCGACAATTTACTAGAGGTATTTACTTGCGGTACCGCGGTACTCCGGCGGTACCGAAGTGGGCCGGTCGAGAGTCCCGGGCTGATTTGTAATCCCAGTCCGCGCGTGCACGAGATGGAAGGCTGACAGACAGGGCGGCAATCCAATCCGTTTAGCCGGGCCGGCTAAACGGATTGGTTGTACTTTTTACAGTATTACGGCTTCCACAGATGAAATGTTGTTATGTATTTTTTGTCAAAGCACTTAAGATATTCATCGGGATGTTAAGAGCATTCCATGGAATATAACAAAAGTGTATCTCGAGCCGGTTTCTGAACACTTACCTACCCCACCTTAAATAACATTGTCTGCTGCATTTATTTGGTCAATGTAAACGGTAAGTAACGTTATTATGTCAGGTGCGCGTGACCTGTGCCGCTGCGCGTTCATCATCTGCAAGGTCTGCTTACACAGCAGTCAATGATGGACATCAGAAAATTGTTAAAACAACCAGCCCTTATCGCCAGCAGTAACACTGCATCTACTGCAGGTAATAACAGTTCAGATCATGGGGACATTACGTTACCCGCGGCCACTGTCGTGGACAATAACGTCCTCCCGCCCGACTCGCTATCTTCGTTGCCCCAAACACCCGCCTCCCCTCGGCGACCCGCAAGTGCCAGAGGACCTCGGCAAAACAGAGCCTGCCCAGGTATATTTAAAAAAGTACCCAACTCGCCTGTACAGTGGGGTAAGGTGCTCATTTTGCAGCTCATGGTTTCAAAACAGAGATTGGCTGGAATATTCATGTAAAAAAGATGCCATCTTCTGCTATGCATGTAGACATTTCGGTTCAAGTAAGTCAGATGCCTTCACCACAACTGGCTACAACAACTGGCGCCATGCTCTTGTAGGCTACATGATAAGGGACTGGGAAGGAATGAATCAAGCAAAGAGCACATAGATCCATAGATCTCTTCATTTTGCTCTCAAAATGCACCAGATTGATGCTTTTAACTTCAATATTTAAAAACAAATCTTCCCGGGGGAGCATGCCCCCAGACCCCCCTAGAGGAGGTGAAGACCCCCGTAGAGGGTGTTAGGTCCACTACCCACTGTTGTAACTCAACTCTACATCATTAACATCAAATGTACACCTTTGGGTCCCAGCCTGAAGACATCTACAAGTCAACCAATGTATTTAATAATAAGGTTGTGATTACCTTTAAGCACTTGTTTGGTCTCCACCAATTCCATGGGGAAAAAAAACATGTGGTGACACATTGTTGCCATGAAACAGGAAGTTTGTGTTGTAGATTGTCTTTCTTGACCTTCTAGCTGTGTATGACTGAATTGAGTTTATGACTACAAACCAGCAACAGCCAAAGCAGCAGAGTGAGAAAACTCGAGAAAGGCATTCTGCAGGACTCAGTGTTAGTACCAATGCTGATCAACATCTACATCCATGACTTCATGCGCGTACGGCTTGCAGGAGACCTTGCCATCCTACTCAGTCAGCCATCCTTGAAGGCAGCAGCAGAGGGTGAATGGAAAGACATGAACATCCAGCAAAGACTTGCTGCCTCAGCTTGGTGTGGATAAGAAGGCATCATCAATGTTCCTGGAAGATGTTGAGACAAAGACAACGGCATGCACTCTTATGCTGCCTAGCCGCATGGGGAGCCAAGGGTCTCGGTCTACGAGTACTATGCTTAGACTGGTGCTGTAGCCCATGAACCTGGCACTTTGGCCTGGCTTTCCTCAACGGAGCTGCAAATCTAAGAAAATGTCAGAAAAATACTTTTACAGGTCAATATTGTGTCACAGTCATAGCACCATCTACTGGCAACAGGAAGTCAGTCTTAGGGTAAAAGCAACATACGATTTACATGAAAAATACATTGTGGGATACACACATGATACAGAGTGAATAATGTTCGTTAGGCATGAAGAAACAAGTCTTCTTCGGCCACGGCAAAGCCCTGCAGCGCTAGCCAACGTCTCTCCACTCACTCAGGTGCGTGTGTGAGGATCTGTTCGTCGCTGCATGCAGCTATCATACTTTGTGCACTCTGCAGTAGAATCTGGGAACTGGTGAATGCAGTTGGTCATTTCCCTCACACTTTTCATCTAGGCCCCCTCCACACACACACATCCCCACCCTACCCCCTCAACAATTCCCCTCATCCTTCCCAGCCTGCTCTTGGCTGAATGAAAATAAAGAGATCTAAATGTCAGCGGGGGAGCTGAGTGCATTCCTCTCGCCCCGTCCCCAGACCGGTCACCCAGAACAACTTGTGATCCTGGGACAAAGCTGACGACAGCAGGTGGCCATATAAAGACATTTTGCTCCCAGAATTAGATCTTAGCCCAGGGAAGTGCCATTGAGTCATATATAATACCCCACACCCCCCATCCTGCTGCGTGCAGAAGGATTTCATTTCAATTTCTTTACACAACGCTGCTTTTCATCTAGACCAGGGTGAGATGACAGTGCTGCAACTATGAAATAAATGGGAAGCAGTTGAAAGGCAGAATTATCCCTTGGACCTGCAACATTGCTTGGAATGCCCCACTGTTTCCGTACACTTGAGAAATTCTTAGATGCAAGAGAAAATGCTCTCACACACACACATACACACACACACACACACACACACACACCACACACACACACACACACACACACACACACACACACACACACACACACACACACACACACACACACACACACACACACACACAGATAGAGACAGATAAAACCAGACAGCAGTGGTACCTATCTGCACATACACACACGCACAAACACACACTTTAATCCAAACGGGGCTGCTATTTTATAATTTCATCTCATCCGTCTCCTTTTTCCCATCCTGTTTTCCAGGGGGCATATAAATGATGCATGAGGACAAAAATGTCACCCTCAAAATAAAGAGAAAGCAATTTCATCACATAGAAAATGATCATTTTCAACTTTTTCTTTAGTGTTTGCAGATTCACTTTAGTGAAATGCCAGCTGTTACACAAAGCTGAATGTTTCAAAGTGTTAAGGGAGACATCGCTCACACAGGAGCAGCGTGATGATCAGAGGTCACAATATGTGATCTAAACTCAGTTCACTCTCAATTAGTATAACATCCATTTTTTTCTAACACAGGTTATTTATTTTCCTGGTTGTATTGTGAAATACTGAAAAGTTTAAAATATGCAGGCCTCCAAAAGTTATTTACAAAAAACAATTCTTGTTTTGTCTAGATGACTGAATACGGCATCTATTGCACGTCTGTCCGTCCTGGGAGAGGGATCCCTCCTCTGTTGCTCTCCCTGAGGTTTCTCCCATGTTCCCTTTAAACTGTGGGTTTTCTCTGGAAGTTTTTCCTTGTACGATGTGAGGGTCTAAGGACAGAGGGTGTCGTATTGTCATACTGATATTCTGTACAAACTGTGAAGTCCACTGAGACAAATGTAACATTTGTGATATTGGGCTATATAAATAAACATTGATTGATTGATTGACTGAACATACTTATTGTCACTTTAGATAAAATACATGTAATGTGATGTAAACAATATAAAGTAAAAGGAGCCTAATAAAATGCCAATAACGCACTGAAACACAGCAGAACAACATGAATAATGAGTAACCCATGGTAGATTGCATTTTTTAATACTAAGTAATTAGACACTCATTTTAGATTTAGTGCAGAGCAGTGTTTGGGATCGGTGCGTGGTTCTGCTTGGTGAGTATTTTGAAGTGAGTTTATGCACGTTTTACAGTGTTAACGCCACAGTTAACAAGCGGCCATGAAAATGTTATACTGTCAATGAAGTTAAAACCCCATTAAATGTGTCTGCTCTAGGTTTGATGAACACATTGGGAGACACACACACACACACACACACACACACACACACATACACACACACACACACACACACACACACACACACACACACACACACACACACACACACACACAAACAGTATAATAGTGGCACAGGTGCTGTTGTGTAAAAGTAATTCAGAGACATCCAATGGGAATATAAATGACATCACCTTTTCACCTATAACCACCTGTTTGTAAACTTGTCATGGGCCTCCAAATATTTAATATTTTTATGTTTTTCTCATACCCAGCTAGAGGGGAACGTTCTCACAACTTTGGCTGTCAGCAGATATTGCATGTTTGCGGTGGCATGTGTGAGTTCCCAGCTAGAAATGTTTGTTACCATTCGTTGTTCTAGGAATGTTTTCAGCGGGACGTTTTATTTTGGTTCCCAGAATGTTCTTCTGAAAGGTAGGATAACGATCTCTAAAAACATTCTGGAAATGTTTGGTGATAACTTTCTTAAGATGTATGAGCGCATTAAGACAATGAATAGGACGTATAAAAACGAATTTATGCATGCCAATATTCACATGCACCTATAATCACACTAAGGTATGTAGGCCCACAGTATTCATAATATCATGTGTAAAATATCCGAAAATAATCCAACTTTTTTCTGACTATAAAGGTTGTGTCTCGTATGTAGGTTCTAACTGTTAGATAAGCTATCTGGCCGTGTGTGGTTTGTGCAACCCGATATCACGGCAAGACATGTGACGATTTACCATGCTGGGAGACGTGAAGATGTCACGATTTCGTCCCTTCAAACGTGACAGTTACACGGTATTGTTAACCCATGTTAACCAGTGGAGAAATAACCGGAAATACCAAGCAAATGCTACCCCGACGGTCGGTTGTTATTGTCAATATTAATATAATAATGATTTATTTTTTAATAGTCACACTCGATCACGCCGATTGTCTTGTTGCCCCAGCTGGTCGACACCTCTTTTAGCATAAACAAAGGCTACATTAATGTATTAAATCGATGTTAATCCGTGCGTGTGGATGTGGAATTAACGGACGTGACGTTGTGCAATTGCGTTGCCAGGCAACAGCTTCGGTTCATGTTAATTTACAAACTCTTCAACTACAACCGTAGTTATATTTAAAAACATGTTACAAGGCCTCACAAAATACTTTAATGCAAATTAAAATGTAAATGTGAAGGAATGTGTGTATAACAAAATACATCCGTCATAAACGAAACCGGAAACAGACGTAGGCAAGATCCTCAGCTCGATGATTGCATGGTTTAGCCGCAATGCATGCTGGGATTTGGTGTTTATGTGATGTGAAATCTGAAAACGTTTTTTAAAAATAAAATAATACTTTATTCCGAGTGTGCTTGCTTTTCTCTTTGAAAGTCATCACATAACGGCATTGTAATACACGGTTTGGCTGCATTAAATATTACATATCTGCCGTAGTTCTCCATTTATAGAGCCCTGCTGAGAAGACTTCTAGACAAACATGAGGAACTGCCGCCAAAACTGAAAACGTGACGTGGATCATAAATATATCAGCCATTAAACAACATCTTACATTTCTTTTCACACAATACATCTCCTTGCAGTATCAACACTAATTCGGCTGACTTTTATATTTGATCCAATTGGTAGATAGGCTGTATTTACACCATAACGGTGCAGAGATGATAGAAAGGGACACCTAGTGGTTAAAGCATGTTATTGAATTTTATTAAAGGTTTATTGACATATCATATTAAACACAACTACGGTGTAGTTATGCAATTAATGAAAAATGTGGGTCGCAGGTTCCTCAACAGTGCATTACAAGACATCTATCAATGTGTGTGTATACCTCCACCATTAAACTGTCATTCTGCAAATTTCTTATACTATCTATCTTATAAGAGTATAATATGTATAATATCAGTTAAAATAAGTGCTTCAACATAGTTAACATGGCAGGAAAGCAATATATTAGACGTTAAGTACTTTGTCAGGCTTAATATTTATCTGTAGATACAAATGTCACTGTGTGTGCTGTGTGCTCTGCATGTGTGACCATTAAAGAGGGTTTCATCCCTCCATATTCTTCTTCTATACCCCCAAAGCTTTTTTCTTATTCAAAAGAAGACCTTAACCTAAAGTATTATTTAATGTTTAAATTAAGCCTCATTAGTTTGTCTGTTTTGCACATCCTCCTATTAATATCTAATAATAAAAGAATACAATTCCATAACGTGCTTTAACCACCAGGTGTCCCTTTCTATCAGCTCTGCACCGTTATGGTGTAAATACAGCCTATCTACCAATTGGATCAAATATAAAAGTCAGCCGAATTAGTGAAATGTAAGATGCTGTTTAATTGCTTATATATTTATGATCCACGTCACGTTTTCAGTTTTGGCGGCAGTTATTCCTGTTTGTCTAGAAGTCTTCTAATCAAGGCTCTATAAATAGAGAACTACGGCAGATATGTAATATGTAATGCAGCCAAACCGTGTATTACAATGCCGTTATGTGATGACTTTCAAAGAGAAAAGCAAGCACACTCGGAATAAAGTATTATTTTATTTAAAAAAAATGTTTTCAGATTTAATATCGCATAAATGTATTTTGTTATACACACATTCCTTCACATTTACATTTTAATTTGCATTCAAGTATTTTGTGAGGCCTTGTAACATATTTTTAAATATAACTACGGTTGTAGTTGAAGAGTTTGTAAATTAACGTGAGCCGAAGCTGTTGCCTGGCAACGCAATCGCACAACGTCACGTCCGTTAATTCCACATCCACACGCACGGATTAACATCGCTTTAATACATTAATGTAGCCTTTGTTTCTGCTAAAAGAGGTGTGGACCAGCTGGGGCAACGAGAAAATCGACGTAATCGAGTGTGACTTAAAAAATAAAACATTATTATATTAATATTGACAATAACAACCGACCGTCGGGGTAGCATTTGCTTGGTATTTCCGGTTATTTCTCCACTGGTTAACATGGGTTAACAATACCGTGTAACTGTCACGTTTGAAGGGACGAAATCGTGACATCTTCACGTCTCCCAGCATGTTAAATCGTCACATGTTCACGTCTTGCCGTGATATCGGGCTGGGTTTGTGAGCGCTGCGTATAAACAGTGTCCGCTAGTGATGGCAGTTTGACACTGAAGCTTCGAACGGAGCTTCAACCCTGGACTTCCTATTCCATAGAAGCAGTGATTCGAAGCTTCAAATCACGTGACATATGACGTCAGAAGCAGCAACTGCTTCAAATCACGTGACATGTGACGTCCGAACCAGCAACTGCTTCAAATCACGTGACATATGACGTCAGAAGCAGCAACTGCTTCAAATCACGTGACATGTGACGTCCGAAGCAGCAACTGCTTCATTTCCTGAATGAATCAACTCACTGGTTCCCCATCCAATCAGGCGATTCAATGCACTGCCTGGTCTCGATTCTGACAGGTGACAGGTTGAAACAGTTTCAAATTTGAGCGCTTCAACACTTTATGACCGCTCTAAACAATGCGCAATATGTGGGTTGTTGTCGTACTTTGCGTTGTTGCTGTTGAGTTGTTGTTGGAATTGCATTTGAATTGGATCATTATAGAGCAAGCCAGGAAGAAAGATAGGTCGTTCTGGCTCGGGAAACACTTCGAAATGTGGAGAAGTTGTGAACAAAAAGACAATTATCAGTAATATAAAAACAGTTGAATATTTTAAGGAATAGATAGCCCAGTGGATAGAGCCGGCGGCCCAAATGCGGCGATGTCCTCCGCGCAGCTGGTTCGAAGCCTGGAATGGATGAACATTTAATCATTGCTTTTCAACTTTAATACTTTAATAACTGATTAAAGGCACTCTACGCCCAAAAAAATTTCCAGCACTCTCTAGTCTCTTCTCAATAACCCAATACACACAATTATCAATCTTTAATTGCAAATAGAACATGATATTCAGTCTTAGTGTGTGTGTGCATCGAATATTTTTCAAGGCAAAGATAAGTTAAACCCACTGCAGCCTTGCACTTCGCCAGGAGAGGTCGCTGTAACTGAAGCTTCGAGAAATGAACCTATTTCCGACACAATTGTCCAAGTGGTTCGATGCTTCATTCAAAGCTTCTTCCATCACTAGTGTCTGCTGTTTCTATTTCGTGTATGGCTTCGCCCTCTAAGGCTATCGCTATTGGGTTTACCCTTCTGCGCCCCCGCGCAGTACTGAAACACTTGTAGTCCACGCCCACCCGCTAGGTGGGCCCCACCCTCGGGCCACCTTCCGGTATAAATAGGGAGGTTGCCCGGTGATCTGCTCCCCTCTTTTCTTCAGCAACCAGCAGTTTACTGAAGCATGAGAAAAGCAACATCATGAGCAATAAAGAGTGTGTCCGTATGTGCCCTTCGTGCAATACGGGCTACATTATGAGCTACGATTTGCATCCGATATGCGCAGCCTGTCTGGGGCCAGAGCACGCGGACGCGGCTCTCAGCCAGCAGGTCGCATGTCCTCACTGTGTGCGTCTTCCTTCATCCGACAGGAAGCGAAGGGCGGACGCTCTAGCTGCTGCGGGGGAGGAAGACGTCTGGGGTGGGCAGGAGCCCATCCAGGACAGCCTGTTTATGGAGGCGAGTGGGGGGCAGGAGTCGGACGACTCCTTCCCCGCCTCCCTCCAGGGCTCACCATGCGGCTCTCCCCTTCCCCCTCTTCCCCGGACGGGGGAGACGGGGTCGGAGCGAGAGTCAGAGGTGGCGGTGGAGCACGTGGTCCCCTTCTCCGTGGCCACGGCGCTACCGGCATTGGGAGGCATCATGCTGGAGCTGCCGGAAATAATCGGCAAGGCAGCAGCATGTAGAGGTCTCCCCGTTCCACGAGTACGGGAGAGGGTGGCTCTGGACGACATGGCGGGCGTGTTTTCCCGGGTGCAGACGGGCAGGAGTGATCCGATCTGGCCGCGCTTCCCCGCCATTAGGCGTTATCAGGAAGGTGCAGCGGCGAACCCGAGGAGCTTGAGGGCTCCGGTGGCCACCTTTGTCCCCTTAACCAAGGTGGAGGGTTTCACAGATGAGGTTTTCCCAACCACCCCCGCTCTGGAACCGAGCTTAACGGCATTTTTCGGGGTGAGACAGGCCAACTTGGTCGCCAGACGGCGCCCTATGTTGACCGACCCCAAGGGCCGGTATGTCGCCCGCCAGGCTGACCGGGCGCACCAGTGTGCGTTCCAGGCGTCGGCAGCGGCAAACAATATCGCTTTGCTGACCAACTCGGTGGTGACGTTGGTCGAGCGATCCACCACCGTGGCTCCAGAGGAGGCGGAGGAGATCGCTAAGGCGGCCAGCACGGCGCTCACGCTGTGCGCAGCCGTGGCGGTGTCCCAGGCGAGGATTACGGCCTGGATGACACAGATCCAGCGTCACCTCTGGTTACAGCAGGCAGCGGTCACAGAGCCAGCCAGGAAGGTCTTACTGGACGCTCCGATCAGCTTGGACGGGCTGTTCGGGCCCCAGTTCCTGGCCATGGTTGATTCCATGAAGGCGGCTTCGGAGCAGGCGGAGGACATCCGCCAGCACGACGGCTGGCTCCAGCCAGCGGTGAAGCAGCAGCGACACCAGCGGCAGCAGCAGCAGCCAACCCGGCCACAGCGGCAGACGGACAGACACCAGCAGCAACAGCAGCCGAGGCGTCCGTCAGCGGCGGCCGGGGCACCGACCCGCACCTCCAGGGCACCGTCCCGCACCTACGGGCCCCCACCAGAGGGGGGTAAGAAGGGAGTGAGGTACTCCCGTTCGGCGTCTACTCCACGAGAGCCGCCGAAAAAACAAAGCCGGCCTTGACGGTTTGGGGGGGAGTGTGATCGAAATAAAAGTCGTTTATTTCCTAACATGTGGTCTGAGTCATCAGTTACAAATGTGTGTCACATATCCCCCACCCTGGGAGCTGCCTATGACCTGTCGGTTAATAGCCAGCCGGGTTTGGTACAAAAGCCTGCGCTATTTAATCTATCGATTAATAAGCTGCGGAGCACAATAATTACTCTCCTTCAACGTGTCATACCACACAGCGTGGTGACGTCACTCTCCGTGATGCGGCTGCTCGGCATGATGGCAGCAGGTCACGTGGTGATGCCCCTGGGTCTCCTACACATGAGGAGACTGCAGAGGTGGTTCATCAGCCTCCGCATCGACCCCATTCGACAGAAGATGCGCATGGTGGTCATCCCTCTGTCCGTGGGTTCAGACTTAACATACTGGAAAAGTCCCCACGTCCTGTCAGAGGGGGTTCCCCTGGTCAGAGTTACGTCACACATCTCGGTGTTCACAGACGCATCTCTCTCAGGGTGGGGAGGAACGTGCATGTCGCAGGCAGTGGGAGGACAGTGGCCAGCTCACATGTCTTTCCACATAAATGTGCTGGAATTGATCTCCGTACGGAGAGTAATTCAGCATTTTGCCCCGTTGCTGCGGAATCAGCATGTGTTGATTCGCACAGACAACAAAGCCGCGGCGGCCTACATCAATCGCCAGGGGGGTGTACGCTCAGTGCAGCTCCTGAACACAGCCAGACGGCTGTTGATCTGGGCGCGCGCACACGTGCTCTCCATCAGAGCACTGTATGTGCCCGGAGAGCTGAACAAAGGGGAAAGACCTCATGTCCAGAGGAGGTCCTCGCCAGGGGGACTGGAGCCTCCATCCCGAACTGATTGCCCAGGTTTGCAGCCAGTTCGGGAAAGCGGAGGTGGATCTGTTCGCCGCACGCGGGAACGCGCAATGCGAGCTCTGGTTATCCCTGTCAGCACGGGACCACCCACCCCTGGGGGTGGACACGTTCGCACATCGGCCATGGCCCAGGGGACTGCTGTACGCCTTGCCACCAGTCCCGCTGATTCCTCGGTTCCTGGACCGAGTGCAGGAAGAGCGGCTGTCAGTGATCCTGATAGCCCCGGAACGCACGGGAGCTTCCTGGTTTCCATGCCTACAGCGTACGCTGTCAGGCAGGCCGTGGGAGATTCCGTGGCGGGGGGACGCTCTCTCACAGGTGGAGGGAGCGATCTACAGTCACCCAGTGATAGGCCAGTCCTTATGGGCATGGCCCCTGAGCGGGAACACTTAGAGAGCTGGGGTCTCTCTCAAGATGTTGTACGCACCATTCAGGGAGCCAGGGCCGCGTCTACCAGAGCGTCCTACACAGCCAAGTGGGCAGCGTTCCAGCGTTGGTGTGTAGGGAGAAGCCTGGACCCCATTACGTGCCCCCTGCCTCACGTGCTGTCATTCCTCCAGCTGTTGTTGGACAGGAATTTGGCGTTCAGCACAATCAAGGTGTATGCGGCTGCCATATCATCTTGTCATGTGGGTTTCGGAACAGGGACGTTGTTCAGTCACCCCCTGACGAAACGGTTTCTGCAAGGGGTACGAAGACTCAGACCGGTGTCACGCGCACTGGCGCCTCAGTGGGATTTGGCTTTGGTGTTACGAGCACTATGCAAAGCCCCATTTGAACCATTAGAGGAGGTTCCCCTCAACATGTTATCAGCCAAAGTAGTACTGCTTTTGGCTCTAACATCGGCGAAAAGGGTGAGTGATTTATCCGCTCTCTCTGTGGCACCGTCATGCCTCCGGATCCAGGGGGATGGCAGTTCGGCTGTGTTACGTCCTAACCCAGCCTTTATGCCAAAGGTCATCACTAGCTCTTTTAGATCAAGAGTGATCACCTTGGACGGGTTTTTTCCGCCTCCTCATAAATCGGAGGAAGAAGCCACATCTCATCTCCTCTGCCCGGTGCGCGCGCTGGCCTGCTATGTGGCGCGCACAGCGGCAGTGCGGCGTTCTCAGCGCCTGTTTGTGCATTACAGAGAGCGCTCGATCGGGCAACCTCTGTCTACACAACGGCTGTCACACTGGCTGTGTGAGGCTGTGTCACAGGCATATGTCTCATCGGGGGTGGAGCCCCCGGAGAATATCAAAGCGCACTCAACCAGAGGAATTTCCTCCTCCACGGCGTTGAGCGGAGGAATGTCAGTGGAAGATATTTGCACGGCTGCATCTTGGTCTTCCCCCTGTTCATTTATTCAATTTTATTTGAGGGATGTTTCCCTTTCCTCTATGACGCACCCTGTACTGGGTGTCCTGTCAGAGTGAGTGACGTCAGGGAGCCAGCTGAGTGCCTCTCTCCTGCCTCTCGGCACACAGAGAGCGGCCTTTTTCCCCTCGTAGGAGAGGGATGTTCCCCTTCCTCTAATACACTTCGTACGAAGTGTGTGATTAGAGTGCGTAACGTCAGGGATCCAGCTGAGCGCTCTCCTACCTGGCTGGCACGGAGAGAGCGGCTGTTCCCCCTCTAAATATCGCAGGATAAGGTGGGACCTTCGTCTCTACTTTCTCACAGCGGTCGGTATGTATTGTTCCCAGCCTTCACCCCGTCAGGAAAACAGGTATGTTTGCTATGTTCCAGGGACGGGGAGGTGCCATTACGCATGGCACAACAGGCAGGTGGGTGTTATTGAGCAGGTGTGTCTGTGCTTCTAGTGCTGAGTGGGGCGCAGACTACAGCATGCTTCGCCCTTAACCCAATAGCGATAGCCTTAGAGGGCGAAGCCATATACGAAATAGAACTGAGGTTACCTACTGTAACCCAGCTTCTATGAGTATTGGCGCAGCCCTCTAAGCGCTGGGCCCCACTGGCTCTACGAATAGCTGAAGAAAAGTTATATTGTATGGGAGCAGATCACCGCGGGGGCGCAGAAGGGTAAACCCAATAGCGATAGCCTTAGAGGGCTGCGCCAATACTCATAGAAGCTGGGTTACAATTAGGTAACCTCAGTTATGCATATTGGATACAAATCGTTATTGCACCCTTTAGATTTGAGACCGACAGACATATAGAGGAACGGACCGACTGTCACTGCCCGTCCCTTAAACCCCTGTGAGTGTTTGTATGTGTTTGTTTCTACTATGTGTCTCTCTCTCTCTCTGCCTGCTGGTCTGCTCTACACGGCTGGGAGCAATCTCCAATCAACCACACCTGCAACCTGCTCATCAGCCACACTATGAAAGCCTGCAGCTTGCACTCATTCCCTGCTGGATTGTTGCCGTGAACGGTTTGTTGCAGCCGCTCTAGCTTTTTACCAGCATATTCTTTGACAACTTTGGCTGCTTTTGCCTCACACTCATTTGTATGTCTCTCCCAGGAGAAATCCATGGCCTTCCACACTCCCAAGACCAGCCAGGCGTCTTTACCCACCCTGGAATAACTGTTTCCCACTGCCGCCATAACCAACCTCCACTCCCAGCTCCCCTTTTCTAATAGACAATTGTTACTTTCACCAGCTGATTCAGAGTCATCCTTTTACATGTGTTAATAGTCAAATTCCAATAGTTAAGTAAACTATCAAAATCATCCTAATGACCACAGTGGTCAGTCCACTTACCCAGGAATTTTGAGTTGAACAATTACAGGAATATTATGTCTTTATGTTCTAATAATGTAAAGATATTTTCGTAAATTGTTACCACAGAACATTTGCATAATGTTTTAAACATAAAGCACGTTATCCTTCTCTAAAATAATAACATTCTGGCAACATAAACACATCTAACTTGCAGCTGAAAACGTTTTAAGAACAGTAGGGCATAATGTTCTAACAATGTTATCAAAAACATTTTAAGAATGTTTTTAGAGAATGTTATCCTACCTTTCAGAAGAACGTTCTGGGAACCAAACAAAAACTTCCCGCTGAAAACCTTCCTAGAACAATGACTGTAACATTCTCAGAATGTTTTAGAACCAAAAAGGTCAATTCTCTAGAGGGGAGACCTAGAAGGAAACACCGGGGTCCTTCTTGAATGTATAAAACGTGCAGGGATCTGGCTGTGGCTTCGCTGGTCTCAGGTCAGTCTGGTGCTGCAATGACTCACCATCGCCTCTAGAGGAGCAACAGGTAGTAAATACAGGAAATCTACAATACAATACATAGACATCTTTGACATGACGTCCAAACTGTTACCTCTTCACATTCTGTTGATAAAGGTAGTTATTTTGTTTAGGTATAACATTTCGACATATCATACATATTGTACATTTAAAGAGGATTTTATTTTTTGTTTAATTTTACTTTCAGCAACATAATATAAAGGTAAAGTTATGGTTGAATGTACAGGTTACCACATGGAAATACCTATCTGTTAGGCCTCTACTGCCCCCCACCAGAGAACACCTTCTTCACATTGTAGACCCCTGTCCCCTCATCAGCTACAGTGTACTCATCAGACATCACAGCATCTGGACTATGACCCAAGAACCAACCTTCATGTTTTTCTACATGACTTGCACAATATATACCAACATATTAACTTCCCTAAAACAAGATGTTGACCTGAAATCAGAATTCTACTTTAAGCAGGTCAGTGTGTAATGAAGTGTTTGGATCAGGGTTTATGGCAGGATATTATGTCTGACATAGAAAGACAACGGCTGGGTTTTATATATTACTTTTGTCTGGCAGAGACATGCTTGAGGACCAGTTTATGTTCAAAACTGAAAACATGCACGGTGTAAATTATTCAAAATTCCTTCCTGGGCTCATCAATAGAATTTCATGGTAGGCAGCAGCGAGGGCTCCTCTGCCTCCCTTGATTCCGCTGAGTAGCGATTCTATTTTTGATCCATGCCCATTTTCCACTGTAACTCCAAATGTACACAACATGCAGACAACTTGTGACTTCAGCCTGCAGACCAAAGTGAGTATTTGAAAAGCTCAAACCATGGTTTCATTTTTCTGATGATAGCTTTGCTGGAACCTGTAAACGGTGGTTTTGAATCCTTTCATGAGCTGAAGGCTCAGTCTGAACTGTGGATGACTCACACCGTAGAGCCGTGTTTAGCAGAGTGTGATTGGCTGTGAGCCTGTTCCTCTGATGTCCTTATTTACAGATAGGACCGTGCAGTTGTGTGTTTCGCTCAGACTTCATGTAATCGGAGTTCATGTTTTTAACCTTAGCTGAAGTCTCATGAGATACATTATGATGTTTCACTGTTTCCAATGCAACACCAGCCAGCTTCAGATCTGCAGGCATGTGTATATTATGTGGGTTAAACACAACTTTGAATCATAAAACATCTGACTACAATTTAAAAATAAATGTATGTTGCTACTGCCGTAAGCTAGGAAAGCATTTATTTTTCTTTTGTAAAGTTGGGCTTTTTTCTTTGGGTGCTAGCCTAAAGTGGACGACGACGTTGCACTTTTTTGGCACTAAAGGTCACCGCTTGCCTCCATTGTTGTGGAGCAATGCTTAGTTTGCAGGTGCTTCTTCAAATGTTAAGTTTTTCGCAGCTGAGAGATTATTCCCCCCAGGCACACTTTGCATTTCTTGGTGGGGGAATTTTTACATAACTTGTTTAAATTAGCTTAAGGCGTAATCTTATGATCAATTAGGGACGTGAACACTTTGAGTGACAGGCGGTGCCATCACAGCTGGCTAGCAGCTTTGCCCACCTCAGTTCTAATGATCCACCTCTTTGCATATGTTTTTGGGATAAGGCAGTATTAAATAAATTCCAGATGAGTTGAATCAGGTTGAGGAAACCTCTCGTCATCTTTCCTGCAAAAACTCGACTAAATATATATTTAATAAAAACAGGAATGCGGCTGCCACATAATGACATGAGGATGAAGTCAAAACTAAGTATTCAAAGGCTTCATTGTCATTTGCACAGTAGCTGCATGGCAATACAATACGTAAGTCCCAGGATCCTCCAACAATGCAACATCATTTATATAAGACATAGAACAATGAAGGTAGTGCAAAAAGAAACAGAATAAATGAAATAGTGCAAGAGAATGTTGCAAGTGACCAAAGTGCAAGAAGTGAACAATATACATGTAAGAATAAGATAAGCTAAAAACAGAATGTAAACTAAATACTGTGCAGGAATAAAATACTGTTTATGGTAATAATAAAGAAATATGTGAACTGCAAACAGATGCTTAAAGTTATGAGCTTACAGAGTTGAACAATAAGCAGTCTTATGGCCTGTGGGATAGACCTGTCCCTGAGTCAACAATTAACACGTACACAGCATCATGGTTGCTTCCATTATGGCCAGTCTGTGAGTAAACGTTAAACATGGTACCTGACTATGAAAGGCATGACAAATCATTTGAATATACTTTTATAAGATAAAGTTACCTGCCCAACACTGTCACTTTCACAACAGTAATAGAATAAGTGCTTTATTGAATGCACTGGTAAAATGTGTTTCTAAAGAGCAGTGCAGGCCCCCCCACCCTCTCTAACACTGCCCAGCCGATCTGCTCCCCCAGTCTCTCACCTCTCCCGGATCATTTGCTCGCTACACCTGATACTTTCATGTCGCTGACTCGCAGGCTGCCCACAATTGCCTTGCCAAATGGCCTGAGACCACCTATTCTGCAGGTCCCTATTGTGGATCAGTTGAACCCCGTCCAGGAGCAAACTCTGCCTAATTGACCCCATATGTTCTCCCACAGTTCAGATCCACCCGCTGGCAGGATCTCTGCTTCAGTACCAGAACTGCTTAAATGCAGACTTGAAGCCTGCATGGGCTCAGCGATCAAAGACACAAAGATGGTATTGATCAGAAGAAAACAAGTCCAGGATAGAAGAAGCATTGTTTATTGGCCAAAAGGGAAAACTCAGACAAATAATCTAAAACCTTGTACAAATGAAAATGTCATAACATAACATGCATGACATGACCAGTCATTTCAAAACCTGAAAAGACAGGAATTATTTAAATTGGTGACATTTACATTTGTGATGTGTTTGGGGGGGACAGCAGCCGTTGGCAGGACGGCTGGGACTCGGTGAATGTTGGCAGCAGTGTGAGGAGCTGCTGCTCTGTGTGGCCTTCACTTCCAATTGTAATTTATTTGCAGGTTGTTAAGGGACTCTGTGGAAACAATGTGGAACATTTGCTAATAAACACATTTCCATTGTGTTGCTCCTTATGGGACAACAAATATTTAACCAATTTGTGAAAGCTGTAGTATTTCTGTTCTGAGCGTCTGGTAATATTTTCTGGGGAATAAACATCCTGCAGACGGGTTATCATGTGTTTTATGTTTCTGGCAGCAGCAAAATACATTGTTACATTTTGTCTGTTGAACCATGAAATTATATTTAACAGAGAACAAAATCTGCCAGTGGGGTTAGGATATTTCATATGGTACCAATATTTCATAAACTGTATAAGTTCCCTTCTTTTGATACAAGTACATATATTTTCTTTTATATTGTTTCAACAAAAAACACAGAATTAAAATGCTTAATACTATCACTGAAAAAAACACATTTTACCCACAACAGTTGTATTTGCTCGGTTAATTTGCTATTTTCTGCAGAGTAATACACTTTCTGCGTACTAGATTATTGCAGTGACATGTCGTCTGTACTCTTTAAATATGAACTAAATAAGTCTAAGTTTGGTAAAAACATGACACAGCTTTTAAGCAACAGTTAATTAATGTTTTAAATGACAGCTACAGTATTTTTGGAAAATTAAGTTTTATTTTGTGCAGTAGGTTGTTTTCTAACCATTTCTGTTGTTGTTTTATTGTAAGACATTTTAAATAAAACTTTTGATTTTGAATAATTTCTTAGATGTTTTTGCTCATTTTCACAATTTTCCTAATTAATCATATTTTTAGGAAGATAAATATAGCCAAAGGACAAATAAAGGTTGTAATGATCATTGAACTTAGACTAAGATATTCTGAATGTAGTAATTGTCCTAACAATTCTGTCTGTCAACAGTAACCTGAAGTAATCTACTGACAGCCCCTAACAAGAATGTTTATCACATAATATATGGCATTTTTATTTGTATTTTAATAAACTGTAAATTCATTAAACAATATGCTTGCTATACATTTAAAAAACACAGAAACATACTGTCCTTCTCTTTTACAGCAAAAGGCTGTAAAGTCATTTAATGGAAACATACCGTGAAAATATTTGACAGAAAAAATATTCACTGTGTCACTTGGTTTACTCATAATAATCATAATAATAGGCAATACTATTAAGTTGAACCTAATGTCTGTTATTTAAACACAATAGTATTGCTTTCAACTAACCTGTGTGTGTGTGTGTGTGTGTGTGTGTGTGTGTGTGTGTGTGTGTGTGTGTGTGTGTGTGTGTGTGTGTGTGTGTGTGTGTGACAGAACATCAAAAGAACCCCTGAGTGCATACAAACAGCTCTGCCTCTGTGGCGAACCTCCCATAGTGCAGCGGGAGAGAACTGAGTTTGCAGAAACGCTGCCTCAAACTGCTCCTCCAACAAACTTCCGCACACACAATCTGGAACAAATTGTGATCTAACCCTGGTTGGAATTCACAAGAGCGGCCTAGGAAAATATTAGCAAGTTAAAGCAGATCTCAAACTCAAAGCCTCTGAGCCAAAGTTAGTCCAAACTGTAAAAGTTGTCAACGAGAGAGAAGTCAATACATCAGATTGATAATGAGTGTCAAATAAGTGTATTAAGATGCAGAAGATCTTACAGTGAATTAACATGAAAGCTCAATATAACACAGCAGAAGGTTTCCGAATATTTATCATTATCAGGTCCAAATGATCTGTCACTCATAATTTAATAAGTGTAAAGTGGATGTAATGGCCTCCCTTTGGGACCTCAGATTGTGTGGGATGTCAAACTCTGTTTTTGACTGCCACATGACAATCCTGAGAATGTGTTTGATAGCTGTTTCCATCTGTCTAATGTCATTCTGGCAGCCCTGAGCATCGCAGGGTGCACACAGACATAATTATATTCCCACATCCCACACAATTTATCGTCCAGAATGTCTCCCAAAAGAGTTTCAACGTGAAGCGATTGGAGGGAAGGTGTTAACCAACTGCTATCCCAACACGCAGGATTGGAATGGGTTAATATCAAGCTCCAATGGAGGCAGGACTTAGTCAGCCTAAACAATGCTGCTCAAAAATCAAGTAAAAGAATAATTTAAAAAAGCTGTTCTCACTTCTAATAAGTGAAAAGATTTGCCAATAGAACAAGTAAACAATTTGCTGGTAAGATTTCTTGAAATAAGATGGGATATTTTGATAAATCAGGTCTTGTAATCAGCTGGGAAAACTTATTTTGAACTATATCTTACCAGAATCAGGAAATGTTGTTACAAAATATGGCAGAAATGCTGAAAAGTGTTCTCCTTTCTGAAGTTAGTTGGTGGTTTTCCAATAAAAATGTGTTTTCTAAAATCAAGTCAGATGTATGTCTTGAAACAGGATGATCCATATTTTGACAAATACGACAGCACTTTAAAAAAACTTGTTTAATCTGAGATACAACTCAGAATAAGATGTTTTCAGGAGTCTTTGATTCAACAAGATACTTAAGATGCATTGTCTTAAAACAAGAACCTATATCTCACTGTATTGTTACTTCTTAAGTTATAAGGTCTGCTATCAAGTGTTACATATTCTGACTGGAAATTAGACACACTGAAAAAACTGAAAAGTTAACTTTAATCAAATGTATTATGTCAACAGATTTCACATAACTGTGTATATTTGCACAATTTTTTCAGGGCAAATATACTTGGCAAGATTTAAAGGGGGAGCACTTGGCTGCCAACATCCTCTAAAGCCACTGACACCCCTTTTCCCATCGAGGCAGCTCCCGGTCCAGTTGGGAGCCAGTGCCCTATTGTGAACCAGTTTGTAATGTTTCCACTGCAGCAGCTCTCACGCCGAAAAAACCAGCCTGTCCTCCTCCAAAAAATATTTGGTAGTTTTTTGGAGGAGGACGCAGCTTATTACGACCTATAGTCACGTTTTAACGTTTAGCACCTCTAGTGGTCGTGTAAGAAACAACAATTTACGGCATATGCTCCCGTTGATTGCAAACGCTCCGGAGGGTCGTTTATTCCAGTGTTGGGCAAGTTACTTTTAAAAAGTAACGAGTAATAGTTATAGTTACTGCTCTCAAAAAGTAACTAGTTACTTATTAGTTACTAAATTATAAAAGTAACTAGTAACAAGTTACTTTACTTTAAAAATAATAACAATATAAATACAAGTTGTTGTGTTGTTCTGTGGCACCGTAAGAGAAAAGACAACTCCCCAAATGTAGCTACATTAGTTAGGTGCTTCACGAGATTGGCATTGCTGTTATTCGATGTAGACAATGCTTTCTGTCCTGCACACAGTTTACATTTGACTGTAATATTTTGTGCGTCCTTTATCCCCACAAATTGAAAATAGTGGTTATATCTGCAAGTTGTAAATGCGCTGCTGCTCTCGCTGATACTTGCATCTGCCATAGTGTGTGTGTGTGTGTGTGTGTGTGTGTGTGTGTGTGTGTGTGTGTGTGTGTGTGTGTGTGTGTGTGTGTGTGTGTACCCCATAAGGCAAGACCAGCCCAACTCTGTCTCTGATTGGCTTACCCTGAAATGTTACCCCGCGTTAACCAATCATCACTCCTCTCTGGTTACTTTCACTTTTCCATGGTGCTGTGAGAGGACATCGTTGTATTCGCCTGTAAGCTACATCCGCAGGGAGATTCGGTTCAGTTCCATCACATAATGTAACGCAGTAACGCACCCATTTAAATCACAGTAACTATGACGGCGTTACTGAATGGGAATAGATAACTAGTAACGCTATTAGTTACCGCAAAAGGTAGTTGCGTTACAGTAACGCGTTAGTTTGTAACGCGTTAGTCCCAACACTGCAAATAACCCTCTCTGGAAAATCCTAAATTGTGGAATAGTTTGGCCATTGAAATGCTTTTTGATTCGATTTCTGGCGAGAAGTGTATTCTTGTACTGATATAATCCAGGTCCAGTGGATGTGTAGGATCTATAGTTTTATAGATATTACGAAGATGATTTGAGGTCTCGCCAGGAGAACGTGTATATACTACGTCTTGCTGCAGCGTCCATGTAAAGTTGGCGTCAACCCTCACGGGGTGAAAACAATATTTCCGGTCTCGAAATTTTCATAATAAAACCAGAAGTATTCCCCTCACTGTCAAATGATTACACAGATATCTGCCGTCTCATCTACTAAAACACATCAGTTTATCTTTGTTAATTACATAACATTGATTGGTTTAAATTGTGTTCAATGCTTTTGTGTTTTTAACCTTCGATTCAGAGAAACAAATAGTTTTTTCTGAGTTTAGGATGGCTGAAGATGCTACACTACCCATAATCCTCAGCTATCGTTTGAGACTACAACATCCGCTTTGCTTGACAAACCCCGTGATTAGTCCTCAAGCTCTGTGAATGGATGTTGGATGCGCCAAGGTTACGCCGAGCTCTTTGAAATGGAATGAATCCACGGCAGACTATACAAAACTGGACTCGAACGGGTCCAATGTGAAATATAAACAACCCTTAAATCAGACTTTAGTTACACCTGAGTAAAATTCAGTGAAAGTGATTGTTTGCCAAAATATACTATGCAATATATTAGACGTTAAGTACTTTGTCAGACTTAATATTTATCTGTTGATAGCCCCAACGTTTTTTTTCTTATTCAAAAGAGGACCTTGACTTAAAGTATTCTTTAATGTTTAAATAAAGCCTTATTAGTTTGTCTGTTTTTCACATCCTCCTGTTAATATCTTTGGACGTCCTCCACTAGCTGTTTTATTGTAGAGGTCACTTACAGTATCTTCTTGATATTTTCTATTCTATATTTCTATCACTGACCTTCTACTTTCCCCCTATTTTGTATGTACTCTTAATATTTTAATGTTTTCATCAAATATAACTTATTCAACAACAAAATGCAATAACGTGCTTTAACCACTAGGTGGTTCGGGTTAAATAACGGTCAAGTTTACAGTGTTAACACAATAAATTATACTTTCCAGTATAATTTCCAGTTTAGTTTATGACGGATTTATTTTGTTATCCACACATGACCCAGTGGTCTAGTTAATAAAACATAATAATATCAAACATAATATTCTTATTAACTTTATTGTGAAATTAAAACAGAACGGTAAAGACAAATACAGTTTCAGTCTCTCGATTTGAAGCTTATGCATTGTACCATGAACACCTGTAACAGTCAACTGCATGAGGAGTTGGAAAGGTAGTTTCTGAAGATGTTACAAATAACACACAGCATAATGCCATAAAAAAAAGAGAACTACGGCAGATGTGTAATATGTAATGCAGCCGAACCGTGTATTACAATGCCGTTATGTGATGACTTTCAAAGAGAAAAGCAAGAACACTCGGATTAAAGTATTATTTTCTTTTTTTTCAAAATGTTTTCGGATTTCACATCGCATAAACACCATATCCCAACGTGCATTGCGGCTAAAACATCCCATCACCGAGCTTCAACGATAGCTGAGGATTATGGGTAGTTCAAAGTTTTAGCCTATCAAAACCTCTGAAAAAAGAAATGTGTCTCTAAGAATCGAAAGGGAAAAACCTATGGGAAAAACACAAAAGCATTGTACACAATTTAAACCAATTAATGTTGTGTAATTAACAAGGATAAACTGATGTTTTTAGTGGATGAGTACTGCAGATATAGCTTTAGAATCATTTGTCAGTGAGGGGAATATGGTTTTATTATGAAACTGTGCATAACATTAACCTGTTAAACCCCGAGCCTGTTTTTCAGGTTTCAGGCTCGAAAATGACATTCCCAGAACAAATGACCATATCTTCCCTTCTAAAAGGGTTAAATTCATAATCTTTTTTCTCAAAGTAATGATAAACCTGTGAGTTGGATGTAGAAAAGTCAGATTCAATATGGATGTTTTTTATTTTAAAGAAAATTCAGATTGAACATGGTAAAAAACTGTAAATTATAGTGTCCGTCCAAAAAATATGTTGTACTTATAGTGAAAACTAACCTTGGATGATGGGTTAGTAGACTAAAAGCTTTAGGAATCCAAAGTACAACATATAAGTACCCTGTATCAAGATTGATGCAAAACAAGTGATATTTGACCTTTTTAGACAGATTTAGCAAAAAAAACCCTCTTCTGGGGCCATTTGGGTGGATTTTCCATATCTCTGGCCCCCCTTGCTGGATTTTGACATGTGACATTTCTTTCTGACAGTCAGAGCCAATGGAATCGAGGGGAACTCCCACATAGTCCTTATTTGGTCATGTGTATGTGTGAGACTGCTGCATTGCCGAGACCGGAAGCAACAGCTAGCTGTGGTGGCTACCATTAGCAGCTAGCATTTACTCTCCGATTTTTACATACAAATGGAATTATGGATTTTAAATTCAATCAGTTTTTTATACATGGACGTTAAGAACCTATGGATTAACAGATTCAGCCACGTTTTTTCTCATTTTAATGCCATTGAACACGTACTTTGATCAGATTGACAGCTACTTGTGAGACGATCTCCCTAGAAGCTTCGTAAAAAAGACCCAGGGTCCCCGCCGGCGGGGACCTTCGGGCTTAACAGGTTAAGGATGTTGGGATTTGGCCCTGTGGGCCATCTAAGCTAATTTACAGATGGCCCTGAGCCCAATAGAGATTGCCCTGAAAAATGCGCGCGGACAACATGACGCACGAAGGGTTTGGGGGGCCTCACCCTAGAACATTTAGATGTGTGCAGGTCTTAGATGCTGTCTGGTGCATTCTCTAGACTGAATTATAAGATGAACCACCACAATATTATATTTTACAATTTCAATTTTATTCTTCATTTCACTTGTTTGTTTGTTCTTGCTTGTGTTTGCTCGCTTGCATGCCCTGCATAGCTATAAGAAACACTTAAGTTGTTGGTCAAGACACTTTCCATCTGATGAAGGCAAATGCCTTCCCAGATGGAAACAAGTAGAAAACATTACATTCAGTTATAACTGCCAAAACAAACGTTATTTACACTATTATTGCCCCTGTTAAAAATGTTTGTAATGTTATCTACTGTAAATTGGTCGAACGAATGCCTCCTCATCCGGAAGCTGACCGAGCAGACCCGAGCAGCAGTCGAGAGGAGCCGAGCGCATCCGCCAAGCACACAAAATGGCGACGTCAGAGTTCTGCAGAGTTCCCGTTAGCCGGCAAATCTAAATCTCTTCGGTCAAAATGTCCGGTCAAAATAATTTCCCTTTTGCGCAATACCGCTTCAGTTGCGCCACTTATGTGACAGACAAGAAGAGTATGTGACAGACAAGAATAGTCAATTCTAATGTCTAACACTTAATGTGGAGAAAGAGATGTCCTGTACGGGTTGATTGTGCGTTGATCTGTTGGTAATGCCTCGGGGTTCAGGTGGGCATGTAAACAAATGTATAATGCTGCGCTATACTTTGTGGCCTCACCCAGTTGCATAGCGACACTTATTGTTTAGGTGTCTTTTAACAAGCAGGTAGTCATATCATTAGCTAGAACTAGCTGGATCTGATCGATATGGACATAAACGCGAGTGAAGTCTAATCTGACGGGAGAGAGAGATCAGCTGCTGCTGACGAGTCGACACGCAGCTCTGCATGATCCAACACACTCTCACTCCATAATCGTCCAGGAGCGACGTTTGGTCAGTGTCCGTGGCGTGCAGTTGTGACGCTCCTAGGCTCCTTCAGCGTCATAAAGGGACGCAAATAGCTTTAAACTGATTGCAATGTATTCCCATCTGCGGCGGGATTTGACGCTCATGGAAGCACGGCATTCGTTTGTGTCGGCTGCCCTTAAAGGCAATGTGAGCGTCCATTCCCATTGGATAACGGAGAATTGTACACCCGGAAGTAAGTATTCCCCTTACTGTCGATTGATTTTACAGTGATATCTACACTACTCATCGACTAAAAAACACCAGATTATCCTTGTTAATTACACAACATTGATTGGTTTAAATTGTGTGCAATGCTTTTGTATTTTTCCCCTTCGATTTAACTTTAAAACGTGATTATAGGTCGTAATAAGCGCTTGAACAATCAACCCATTTGGTCGTAATAAGGGCTTGAACAATCAACCTATTTGGTCGTATAAGTTGGAGGACTTATTGGAAAAAACAGTTCAACTTCAGAACCAACAATCAGCACGGCAGGCTACAACAACAAGAGAGAGGTTTGAACAGTTCATGGGGAGAGGAGAAAGCTGTTGCAGAAGCACCAAGATCGAAAGTGCCTATAACGCTACCATGCACATATTTAAACATCATGCAACATTAATCAGGCTTATGACATATTCATTCTGATTCACCTTATTTTGAGTTACAACCCGTTTGCTATCATTGTGGTGGCGACAAGTACCTACTCACTCAAAGCATCAATGGTGAATATTAAATATGCCCTATATTTCCCCGGTTAATGTTTCGTATTTGTGAGGAATATTTACACTGGCGTTTCAGAAGTAAAAGGTGATGATGCCTGGTTCGCATATTCACATCAGTGTTATTTTATTAACATGTTAAGTACAGTATATGTTGTTCTTAAACTTTGCCATTTTATTGAATTCAAGCAATTGTTGGTATATTGATCTTGTGTTTTTATATCAAATGTGATTTTAACATTATTTAGGTAGAGGCTTTGAATAAGCCCAATGGGTTTATTGCCTCTTCCTGCACTGTTTGTCATTTGTTATTTGTTAGGGTTATGTATTACTTTTAATCCAAAACGATGAAATACAAATGTAATTTGAAAAGGCATGACGTGGCTCCTGTCAGGCTCTGGTTCTTAAGGTTCTCAAGTTGAACCCAACTAGCCCCAGCATGGAACAAGAACACATCTTCAGTGAAAATGTGGTTAGATACCACAAGAAGGGTCAACACAGATGTACTTTATTTTCTTTATTTCATAATTAATTTAATTAGAACTCACACATGTTGATTTATGTTTTTGTTTGTTATTTCCTGTTTCTTTTCATTCCATCTGTGCTGTGTGAGTCACTGATGTGTTGTGTAAAGAGAGTGATGGAGGCCCCCTCCTGTCTCAGGCGCTCACACAGAGCCCACTGACAGGCTGTGATGGAGGGGCCTTCACTGACCACAGCTCAGGATGGATGGGACAGAGGGAGCATGGATGTTGTTGGGGCACCTGTGCCTTGTCATCCACATGACACTCCCCTGCTGAGGTGTTTCCTGCTCACACACCATCATTATTCTCCACATTGTAAAGCATTTCTAAAGGGCTGATCCAAACAACTGGTCAAATGAAGATCTGTGCTGCTACGCTTCCTGCTCTGCAACATGTTTCATTCAGGAGAGAGGCTGCATCCACGGGCCTGTTCCCATGGAGGGCTAAAAAGAAAACTGAAAAACTATTATGCACACAGGAGTAGTTTGTTTAAAATGAAGTAAGAAGAGCCGGATACACTAACAAAACTGAATCGTTGATTTTAATTAAATGTATTATGTCAACAGATTTCACATAACTATTAGGTTCAACTATTAATATTCATTTTATACTATTATTTTTTATTTAAACTTAATATTATTGCTTTCAACTAACATACAGTTATCTGAAATCTGTTGACACCGTACATTTAATTACAGATAACATTTCAGTTTTTTCAGTGCAGTTTAAATGATAGCATGACAGTAGTTTTGATAACATGATAGTGTCCATCTGCATTCACATTGATTTTGTTGCGGAAAATTCACTATGATTTAGAAAGAACCCGCTAAATTATATTCATATTTTTTCTTCAGTAGTTTCCAAATGGTTTTACTACAGAGTCTATCTTTACATTCTTCATATATTGTGGTGTCCACTACGCATTTTTAAACTTTCGTCATGATTTGATAGTTGTTTATGATGTTATCTTAATACTTTCCTCACTTTTTGTAAGTTTTCCACTTCCATAAAGGTATGGGACTGGCATGAGACAGAAGAACTCAGCTCAGATATCTTTTTTATTTAATCCCAACTATGGACCAAGTTTAAAAAACACTGGATCCTACATTTGATGCAGTTTGAAACCATCCTTGATTAGATTAACGACAACTTCTTCATTATTACTATTCAACAGCATGATAGCGTCCCACTTAGCCTCCATTCCCCTTCCCACCACAGTGGATGGGCTGGTTGCTTGCTACAACACAGATCTATCCCTCAGCCTTGACTCTCGAGCCCCCCTCAAAACTGGACTGTCTCCTTTACCCATTCTGGCCCTTGGTGCACCACTGAACTCTGCACCCTGAAGGCTAGAGAGACTCCAAAAAGAACTGGCCTCACCGTCCACCGTGAGGCCTATCAGGACCATGTGAAGTCCTACAAAGAAGCTCTCTCCCGGACTAGGTCTTTATACTACTCCACCCTCATTGGCAACCAACCGTGAATGCTGTTCTCTACCATAAACCGGCTTCTCTGCCCCCTCGACCCCCCCCCCTCCTGGACTTCTTCCAGGCCAATTCCAACCACACCTCCGCCGCAAGGTGCTACACGCCCATCTAGGTGCAGCCTCTCCAACTTCTCCCCAGTGGATGCCCTCCTAGTAACCAAGCTGGTAAAAAAAGCCAAGGCATTAATCTGCTCTCTTGACCCCAGCACTACCAACCATATGCCCCATCATAGTCGAACTAGTGAACTTTTCAATGTCATCTGGCATCGTCCCACCCAGCCTCAAAACTGCCTCAGTCACTCCTATCCTCAAGAAGCCTGGATTGGACCTGGAGGACCTCATCAACCACCGGCTGATCTCCAACCTTCCTTTCGTCAGCAAAATCCTGGAAAGAGCAGATGCCGCACAACTCCAACACCACATGTCCTTCCATGAGCTCTATGAACCCCTTCAGTCTGGCTTCAGACCCCAGCACAGAGACTGCCCTCATAAAATCACAAACGACATCGCTTCTGATTCCGGCCTCATCATCATTCTCATCCTCCTGGACCTCTCTGCAGCCTTCGATACCATATCCCACACCATCCTCCTCAGCCGCCTGTCCGACCACCTTGGCCTCAGTGACACAGCTCTTGCCTGGTTCGAGTCCTACCTCTCGAACCGGAAACACTTTGTCACTATCAGTGACTGCAGTTCCCCACCGGCCCCAGTCAACCAAGGTGTACCTCAATGCTCTGTGCTTGGACCCCTCTTCTTCACCATTTACATGCTCCCACTTGGTCAAATAATCCGCCACCATGGTCTCAGCTTTCACTCATACGCTGATGACACACAGCTCTATCTCTGCAACAAACCGTCCACTCAGCTCCCCCCTCAATCCCTTGTCAACTGCCTACAGGACATACAAAACTGGATAGCTCAGACTAAACAGCGATAAAACAGAGCTCATGATTGTGGCTCCCAAGGCGTAGCTCCGGAAGATTGGAGACCTGCTCCTTTCCATTGACGGCCACGCCATCTCTCCGTCCACTGAAGTCTGCAACCTGGGAGTCATCCTGGACACCACCCTCTCCTTCCAGGCGCACATCAAATCTGTCACCAAATCTGTTTTCTACCACCTCAGAAACATTTCCACACTCTGGCCTTCACTTTCTGACTCTGTGGCAGAAACGCTAATACACGCTTTCATCACCTCCCGCCTTGACTATTGCAATGGAGTCCCGTCCTGGTTTCCCAGCGATGCCCTGGAGAGGCTCCAATACATCCAGAACTCTGCCGCCAGGCTTCTCACCCGCACCAAGCCCTGGCAACACATGGGGTGATGTGTTGTGATCCTCATCCACCTCCACTGGCTGCCGCTCACGTCCCGGATTCAGTACAAAACACTTCTCCTCACTTACAAGTCTCTCCATGCCCTCGCCCCCCAGTACTTATCGGACCTCCTCCATCCTTACACCCCCTCTCGGAGTCTGCGGTCCTCAGACACCGGCCTGCTCTCCATCCCCCGCTCTCGTCTCCGAACTGTTGGAGACAGGGCGTTCAGTGTTGCGGCCCCCACCATCTGGAATGCACTTCCTGCTGAGATCCGCAATCCGCAAACATCCTCAAGTCATCATTAAAAACTCACCTGTTCACCATGGCCTTTGACCCCTAACCCATCACAGTCCCCCTGCTTCCACTCCTACTGCTATTTATAAAATATGTACTTTATTATTTGCCCCTTTTCTTTGTTTGTTTGTTTGTTTGTTTGTTTGTTCACCATGTAAAGTGGCCTTGGGTCCCTTGAAAGGCGCAATGCAAATGTAATTTATTATTATTATGACACTTGATTTCTGTTCAAAATAAATGTAAAATGTGAGTTTTGCAGCCAAAGAACACATCACCATGACATCATCAGGGGTTATTTTTCAGACTTGAAAACATTCCATAAACTCAGGAGAAACTCATCATTTCTATTTGGCTGTGATGGAGAGAAGCACATGGTAAAGTGGTACACATACTGCTCTGTCTGTATAGCAGACAGAAACAACATTCCTGTATCAAACAACAATCAATTTACCCCTTAGATGAGGCAAGTGAAACGACAAGAAAACGTTTAGAAGTCATATTTTCATGGTCCTTTGTTAGAGATTAATTGTTATATTATAGACATCCTGAAGTAAAGGTTTATAGTTGTTATTTGACTGCTATCTCATTTTACCTTTCATAGAGGACAACATAATTACAAATTGGCTCATCTCACCCCACTTTCCCCTACCATGCTAATGAGAATTCCACTAGTTATGATGAAAACATTGACAACAGATGAAGTACTCTCTGTGTTATCTGTTATCTGTGCTGTTGCCTGGGGGACTCAGAAACAGAATGAAAGACATTAAACTGTCAGCATCTGGACACAGTCCAGGAGCATGCAGCTTGTCAAAGGTGGTTCAAAATCAATACCTATTCATTTGAACAAGCTCTTCATCAACACATACTTAAGTGGCAAAGCTTCTGTAATGCCATGTCTACTCCTTACAGGTTATTATTATTTTAATCAGTGTTGAAACAACCAAGTGCACAAACACTTCATCTGTTCAGTTGGAAACGTAAAAGTAGCGGCGGCGGCGGCACTGCTCAGAATTCAAATCTGTGAAATGCTAATCTCTTTTCATCGTCCAGGCCTCCTTGCTTTTGTCCTCAGAGGGACTCCCACTAACATTTGTGACTTGACTTGAATCAGAGGCACAGAGTTGGCCCGTCTGCAGAGGGACTCTGAAGATAGAGCTGGAACAGACAGATAGGCAAAGACCTTCAGTGTGTCAGGCCAGGTTTCTAATTCAAACACTGCTGCTCTCTTGGAAAACATACTCACTTTATGACCAGTCTTACAGTTGCTTGAAATGGCAAGAACAGATGTTATTTTCAACTTTTGATCTCCAGAAATGGTAGTATTAGAAACTACAAAGATTAGGACAGACTGGGATTTTTATTGTGAGATTCCAATTATTTAAGCAACTTTATGTCACTACCAGGCCCTTTTAGCAACGACAAAAAGCTGAAACAAAATGTCATAGTACATTTAGATGTAGTTTCCTTGGCTTTCATATTTCCTGTTCCATAGCTCGGCTCTAAAAATGTTTTTTGGAGCTTTGAAAAAAAGCACTTGGGAGTAGTGTAACAAGCTCTAAACACATGATTAGCACACTGAAAAACTGAAACATTGATTTTAATTAAAAGTAATATGTCAAAACATTTCACATAACTGTTTAAGGGTAGTAGAATGTTGTGTCTCGTCAAATGTGTTAGTTATGTTTATGTATTTTGTCTGTCATTTCCTGTTTTATTTTGTACTTACCTCTTGTCTTTCATTTCAGGCCCTGTTTTTTCCTCCCCCTGTGTGTTTTTCCCACCATCATCAGTGTCTGCCCCGCCCCTGATTGTTTCCACCTGTTCCCACTCACCTCATGTTTAAATAGTCCTGTCTCTCCTATCCTGTGTCAGTTCCTCTTGTTTGTTTCCCCGAATGGTCGTGCCAAGCCTCAGCTAAGAAAGGATCGCTTTTACCAGGGTCGGCTCGAGAACAAATCGAATGGGGGGGCAATCATTTACCAAGGGGGGGCACACACTGCCGTCAACAACCAACACACAAACACCAACGCAACTTAAAAAAACATGCTGTAAAGTCTATTGTCTTTCACACACATTGCAGGGGTGTAGTGCTATTGTATAGCGCACCTATGACTTGTGCAGACATGCACGGTTGTGGCACGACCACCAAAACAGAAACATATGAGGACATAGGCCACCATATAAAAGTGTGCAAATGTATTTAGTATCCTATCCATGTGAACATGTTTTAGGTGGGGGTGGACCTAACCTCCTCTAGGAGGATCTGGGGGCATGCTCCCCCGGGAAGATTATTTTTTAAAATATTGAAGTTAAATGCATCAATCTGGTGCACTTTGAGAGCAAAAATGAAGAGATCTATGGATAGCCTACATCTCTCAGCATCCATATGAAACAGAACTGTACACAAATGTACTTTTTCTTTATGGATATTTTACTAATCACTCCCCTTTTAAACTGTATTCTTGTGTTACTGTCCTATAGTATGTCATACCCGTTTTTTATTTATGCTCTTGTTCTTTAATAACTATAATGATCATATGAAGGTATTCCTCGCAAATACCGGTTTACATAAATGGTGACCAAACCGTTTGAGACCCACTGAGATAACTTACACTAAAGTGAACTATCTAAACACTGAGAGAGTCCTTACCTCACTGAGCTGACGTTATAAGAGCCTCTCAGTCTGACAGGAGAGGACTCTCCTCCACCTTGGTGTAGAAACAGCTCTTTATATCCGTTAGCATAGCTAGCTAACCAGATGCTAACAACAACATTCAGCGTTACCACTCGCGCACTCACAAAATGCGCTCGTGCCACACTCACACAGTGCCGAGCTTGAATGAAACACAGAGACCCAGAAGTAGGCTACTTACTGTAGGCTACATCGTATTATTTTCGATGGCTTTACTGTATAATCAGTGTAACAGATGAACAGATCGCCACTGGGCTTTCATCTAAACACACAGCCAGGTAATGATAACAAAACAAAGGTCGGGGGTCATTTGGTCAAGCAACACACCAATCAGAGAGCAGCAGTGAGCACACCTCAGGCTGTGTTTTATATTTGTATTCTTTATTTCTGATGTATTTGCACACAAAACGTTTTCACTTATATGATTTGAAAAATTAAAAAAACGGCAAAGTGGCAAGGCTTGCCCACCCTGCGTTGGGGGGGCACAGTGACTCATTTGGGGGGGGGGCATGGCCCGCGAATGACCCCCCATGACGCCGACCCTGGCTTTTACTCATGTCAGGTTTTGTTGTTTTGTTTATTTTGTAGGCTTAAGTTTTTCTTAAGTTCTCTTTTGTTATGCCTAGATTTTTCCTCCTTGTGAGCGCTTTTTGTTAATTACAGTACCTACTGTACTCTGTTAAAAGGAATGACCTGGTCTTTGAAATAAAAGATACATTTTTTGTTACATTCAAGACTTTGTCTCTGGATCGTGCATTTGGGTCCATCCGTTTGTATCGAGATCCTGACATAGAAAGCAATAATATTGAGTTTAAATAACGTTTCAGTTTTTGGGCACTCTCTTTTATGACCCAATGAAGTCGTTGGCTAGCATGCAGAGGTGGGAGAAGTACTCAGTGAATTTACTCCAGGTGGAACTAAAGTCTGATTTAAGACTTGATTATATTTCACCCCATTAATCCACATCTGTAAAGTAACTAAAGGTAGTAAATACATGTAGTGGAGTAAAAGTACCTCAAGTATCTCAAAAGTGTACTTAAGTAAGTACTTGAGTAAATGTAGTTACTTCCCACCTCTGGTAGCTCGTGAGGGATGGGTATCGAGAACCGGTACTAAGTCAGTACCGGTATACCGTTAAGCCGCTGGACAAACGGTGCTGCTATCGGTATATGAATTACGCTACTTCCTTAGTTTAAACAATTCTGGTTGGTTGGGAACCCTCATCCCGTGTGACGTATCCGGTTTGAGTACCACTCTGATTGGCCACTGTGAATGCCACTCGTCATCTCTCCTAACAGCTCTCTTATTATTGTGAGACTCCCGGCAGTGTTGGCGACTTTCTCGTTAAATTTGGCGGCTTTCCAAACCCTGCGACCACTAACGACTTGTAATGGTGTTATTAGGCACTTTTCTGGTGTTTGGAGACTCACATATTGTTCTGCAGTTAACGAGCCGCGGGTGCTGCTGTGAGCCCCTCTGTCCTCCCATAGTACTCACAGGCGCTCAGACTCACAGTTGCCTCCCGCGTCGAGACTGCAAATGAATTGCGCATGCGCCAACTGCCAAGCCGTCCTGGTTTTGAGCGGGATTTAAATGTGAAATGTAAATGTTTCTTCACTGTCACACTATAATAAATAACTGCCTTTGCTTTGCTTTGACTCACACAGCCTCAGTCACTTAACCTGTTAAGCCCATAGCCTGTTTTTCAGGTTTCAGGCTCAAAAATGCTATGCCCAAAACAAATGACTATAATTTATTTTATCAAAGCAAGGTTACATCTGTGAATTGGATGTAGAAGTGTCAGAATCAATAGATGTTTCTGTGTCAGAGTAAATTCAGATGGAACATCATAAAACAAAATATCTTACCTCCGCCTAAAAAGAAAACCATTACTTATAGTGAAAACCACCCTTGAATGACGGGATGGTACACTAAAAGATTTAAGAATCCAAAGTATAACATGTAATAAGTACCCTGTATCAAGATTGAGGTAAAACAAGTGTTTAGTCAGAGGTGTGCCACGCCTCGAAACAGTTCTTTGAATTGAGGCACCAGGCACTTGGTGCAGTAGATAGGTCTTCACCGTTTTGTTGCCAGCATCAGAGCACCTCCTGAGTGCGGTGGCATCTTCCCAGTGACGTGCGGTGAGGTTCATGGCTGGTGAGGCACTGACTCTTTCAGAGTCAGATTTACAAATATTATATTTTGACCTTAATCGAAATATTCGGTTATTTTCAAAAGCTTTTTTAGTCTGATGCTTCGATTCATTTTAAACAGACCGTTCAACAAAAGGATACCCAAAATCTAAATATTGGATTGTTCTTTCTTAGTAAGATCCCATGTTCATTACAATTGTGGTCTTACCTTGACTTGAAGATGAAGTCCATGCTATCCTTCTGGACAACAATCTCTATTACTTTTTTGTAAAAGTCCTCCTTATCTTCCTCTAGTTTCAAAAGTCTAGCTTGTTGTTTGCGTCTGTGTAGTATAACAGTAGCAACAAGAACCTGTGGGCTCACTTGCGCCCCCTTCAGTGCGGCAGAGGTTATTGCTGCCTCTCCTGGTGCTTTTTTCATTGCCGTTGTATGATGAGACCAGCGAGCCTAAATATCATATATACGTGAAATAAGTTATTTAGAGACTATGGATGGCGAGGATAATGTAATAAAGGGATCTACAAACATTACATTGGTGACATACAGTGAGATGGTGCAGGCATGCGCTTAGGGCCCGCTTTCCAGACAGTTTCTGTGGGGTGACGCATTCTGAGGTGAGGCAGAGCTCATCTGTGCCTCACCTCACCCCACAGTAACTGGCTTGAGCGCGCTCACAAAATAAGTGCCCGCGCTACATTAGTGCCCGCGCTCCAGCCAGTTACTGTGGGCTTACGAGAGGCAGAGCTCGTCCCTGCCTCACTTCTCATCGCTACCCGTAGTTGTAGCAGAGCTCAGCCAATTTGCTGATTTTGACTATAAAAAGCGATTGGAATCAAACAGAAATCACAGTTACAAGTTACAACACAGATCAGTGGAAACATTTTATTATTATTACTATTTAGTTTTTCTTTAGTTGTTTTTCCGTTACATTGGAGTATGACAGGTGAGGCTCTGCCCTCACCTGTTGTTTTCAACACTGTCT
>NW_022992160.1:1058025-1113025 GCF_902827175.1 Gymnodraco acuticeps | reverse complement strand
GGACTTTGAATTGGAACAGATACAAAAATAATCATCCTCCCACTCGGAGTGAAATTATATATTTTGGGCTTTTTTGCTTCTGCCATAATTGCGGTCTTGTGTGTGTGTCACGGCCCGTACACACAGCAGCTTTTGGCGATTTGTCCACCGCTTCCAGCGCGTCTCCGCCCATTGACTTTGAATGGGGATGACGTCACTTTCCCTCGCTTGTCGCCGAACTGCATTGTGGGGGGGCGAGGCGAAGATTTCCAGGATTTCCAGGATGTTCAGGATTCCAAAGTTGAACAATGTTCAACTTTTGAGGCTGAGCTGGAAGCGACAGCCAATCAGATCCGTTTATGCAAATCTGACAGTTCAAGCGCTAGCCAATCAAACCGCGTGCAAGCTGGGAGAACCAGACCCGCAGTTCATTTCTATATTCCACAAAAATGGAGGAGAAGTTAGTTATTGCGGTAGCAAATCATCCGGTTCTTTATGACCAGTCCCTATTTACTTACCGGGATACAAACCGGAGGAACCAGGCATGGAGGGAGGTGGCAGAGACAGTGGGTGAAACTCGTAGGTTTTCGCTTGTTTGGGGATTTTATATCCAGTTTACTTCGTTGCTAGTTTACTTCGTTGCTAGCAAGCATAGACAGTATCATTAGCCAGCATGGAATGTAGCATAAAATAGCACCATAAACATTAATCTCATAAATGTTCAAAATGTTAAAAAAATAAATATGCTACTACACTTGCTACCCTTGCTACATAACCGGCATCCATTTTGACAATAGTGTAGAAGAACCGGGTTTTTTTGCTTTGTATGTCGGGGGCGGGATATTCATGTGATTGGTTGTTGGTCGCGAAATCCCCAAGCTGTCAGACACGCCCAGTTCCAGGATTTTCAAGATTTGGTCAAAGCTGCTGTGTGGACACACCGTCACTCCTGTTGACGGTTGACACTAGTGATGTGTCGGTCGCGAACTCTTTTAAGTGAACGACGGGAGCCGGCTCTCGCCCGCGAACGAGCCGTTTTTTTTTTTGCGGAGGGATCTAAATCGGCATGAAGGCACATTATGCAATGTGCACATTATCCCGCTTATTACATGGCCACATTCTCAACAAAGTAACGACATGACTCCCAATATTAATTGAAATGCTTTTATGGATTTAGAAAATGATTTTATTGATTTATTGAGTTGTATGTATTTAAATTGACATGCATCCGCTAAGAAAAATAGTCCGTTGTTACTGTTTGAACTAACGTAGCAACGGCAGGAACTGCTTCGATAGTGTTTTTGAGGAGCTTTTTGATTACAGATTTGAAAACATCGTTGCTTGCTTTAAAAGTAGCACAATTCATTATGTCAAACCTTGGAAAGTATCTAGATATCCCTGCCCTAATGCCAAAGTAACTGGCAACTGAATATGTGTCGCCGTTTGATGTCTATGTCTGGACCGCTGCGTAAAAAGGAGGGTTTCTGCCCCGTTACTTCTCTTCTTACTTCTATAAGAATAAAACACGGAGGAGGGAGATCTCTTTTTCTCCCCCTCTTCTGAGAGCCCATCAGCTGATCTCAGAGCACGCTCCCCTCTCCTGCAGGGGGGCGTGGTTTCTATAGCTAATAGTTACTGAAATAGAGCCCTGCTGTTTTGTCAGGGCCTTTTCTTTAAATATAATTTTAAAATGTCGATACAGTAGCCCCTTTTTTAAAATAGCCTAGTTTTTATAGGTGTTGCTATCTGTTTTGTGTAGCGTGGTTCTACAAGCAAGTCAGTGCATTCATTGGGTGGTATCAGAGAGTTACAAGGGTCTGTAAATGCAATGAAAACATTTGGCCACAGCAAATCATTTAAATTAAATTATGTAATTTTCACTTTTGAATACTTCAGTACAAAGGGTGTATTGAATAATTTAAGTGATATATGTGTACACATATACATAATTAATTAGTCAAAACAGGGCTACATTTGATTTAATTAAAAGGTATAATATGTGGTAAACTGAAGAGCCGTTTGGGAGCCGAAAGAGCCGGCTCTTCTTGGTGAGCCGAGCCAAATGATCCGGCTCACCAAGAAGAGCCGTAATTCCCATCACTAGTTGACACGGTTGACACGGACAACGTCAGCGAAATAGTGCCCACTGCCCACCAGCCACGCCCCGACACATGGGGTCACGCCGGCCAATCACAAAGCTTTGATGCGTTCAAGTGCATTATTCTGGGACAGGAAGATTATGTTATAGGACATTAACGATAAAACAAAATATGGTTGTTCTATTTTAGACACATCTCGCGATCGACTGGGAATCTCCCCGCGATCGACCGGTCGATCGCGATCGACTGGTTGGGCACCCCTGATATATACAATACAGCTTTATTTATATACTGCCGTGTTATAGTCACGAAATACAATTAATCTATTTATACGTTCACCAACACGATCTTCCCATTGTTTTTCGTCTCTCACAGAACGATTACGCGAGAACAACAAAGCGGCGTCCATTTTGTATTTTGCGATTGTGGAATTACTATAGTTTACACCAAATACATAACTAATAGATACAAACAGAGAGAGTACTTACCTTTCCTGAAGTTCATAATCAGGGTCTGATTGAGGCCGAAGTACATCCTCATCTTCTGACGGAGAGTCAGCGAACACCATTTCCACGGCGTCTTCAAGCTTATACAGCCTTTTTCTGGGTGCCATTATTTGCTCAAATAAGTCCTAAAAGCAAATAAATCCTTGTCCTTGTCCTTGTAATATTATGTTCTGTTGCCTGCTGTTGTCTCTGTCGCCTTTATATATACAGTCTATGGTTGCAGCTGTGGTGTGGTGCTGCTGCGTCATGTGCGTAAAATAGCCGCTGCTGGCATTATTTATACTACGCAGGATCCTATCTCTGGAACCCATTGGTCGATTTGGGTGATTGACACATTTTCTGAACCGTTAGAGCCAATATAATCGAGTGGCAGTTAGTAAGTCCTGCTACGGCCCGTCCACACAGCGGCGTGCGTTGAAGCTTCCAACGCTTCTGCCCATTCACTTTGAATGGGGTGACGTCACTTTTAGCCGAACTGCATTTTGGGAAGCGACGTGAAGCGTTGCTCGCTTCAAAAGTTGAGCAATGTTCAACTTGTGGCGCCTCGGCAGAAGCGTCAGCCAATGAAATCCCGTTTATGCAAATCTGCCAGTACAAGCGCTAGCCAATCAAACCGCGTGTATGCTGGGAGAGACTACGCAGGTCATTTCCTCATATTCCAAAAAATGGAGGGAAAATTCATTATAGCGGTAGTGAATCACCCGGTGCTGTATGATCAGTCTCTGTTCATCTACCGGATACAAACCGGAGGAACCAGGCATGGAGGGAGGAGGCAGAGACAGTGGGTGAAACTGGTAGGTTTTCACCTGTTTTGGGATTTTATATCCAGTTTACTTCGTTTTAACATTGCTATTGCGTTGTATGTCGGGGGCGGGAGATTCATGTGATTGGTTGTTGGTCGCGTTGCTCGCAACAAATCCCCAGGCTTCAGATACGACCACCTCCAAGCGTCAACGCACGCCGCTGTGTGGACGGGCCACACCGCACAAGTAAGAGGTTTACGTAAACCTTGTGGGAGACAGCATTAGCCCCGGACTGAACAACTTTATACCTACTCTGCTGCCATGAATGTAATGATGGATTATCAGAAACAATTCTAAAGTGACTAAGAGACATTGGATTAACCTTGAGCAGCGTTTTTATTCCCTTGAACACGACTTTTGATCACAAATAAGCAACGGGTAAGGCAAGGCAAGGTTATTTATATAGCACTTTTCAACACAAGGCAATTCAAAGTGCTTTACAAAAAATGAAAGACATTAAGAAAATGGCATTTAAAATCTGTCATTAAAAAGAAAAGCTGAAAAAATACATGGATAAAAGTTACAGTGCAGTCTAAGATATGAATAGTTCAATTAAAAGCAGCGACAAAAAGAAAATTCTTCAGCCTGGATTTAAAAGTAGTCAGAGTTGCAGCGGACCTGCAGGTTTCTGGGATTTTGTTCCAGATATTTGGAGCATAATAACTGAACGCTGCTTTACCATGTTTAGTTCTGACTCTGGGGACAGAAAGCTGACCAGTCCCTGAAGACCTGAGAGATCTGGATGGTTCATCATTTAGCAGGAGGTCAGAAATGTATTTTGGGCCTAAACCCAAGTGCTTAACCTAAGCTAACCTTAACCTAAGCTTAAACCTAAGTGCTTTATAAACCAGCAGCAGTATTTTGAAATCTATTCTTTGACACACAGGAAGCCAGTGTAAAGACTTCAGAACAGGAGTGATGTGATCCACTTTTTTAGTGTTAGTGAGGACTCGAGCAGCGGCGTTCTGAATCAGCTGCAGCTTCCTAATAGATTTTTTAGTGAGACCTGTGAAGACACCATTGCAGTAGTCGAGTCTACTGAAGATAAAAGCATGGACACGTTTTTCCAAATCCTGCTGTGACATTAGTCTTTTAATCCTAGATATATTCTTTAGGTGATAGTAGGCTGATTTAGTAACTGTTTTACTGTGACTGTTGAAACTCAGGTCAGAGTCCATGACTACACCTAGATTTCTGGCTTTATCTGTTGTTTTGAACATTGCAGACTGAAGCTCAGCGCTAACTTTTATACGTTCTGCCTTGGCTCCAAAAACCATTACCTCAGTTTTATATTTGTTTAATTGGTGAAAGTTCTGACACATCCAGTCATTGATTTGTTCAATGCACTTACTCAGTGTTTGAATTGGAGCATAGTCTCCTGGTGAAATTCTTACGGAAATGTGTGTGTCATCTGCATAGCTATGGTAACTTATTTTGTTGTTTTTCATTATCTGAGCCAGTGGTAGCATGTAGATGTTAAAGAGAAGAGGCCCCAAGATGGAGCCTTGAGGAACCCCACATGTCATATTTGTCAACTCAGATGTGTATTTACCTATAGAAACAAAGTTGTTTCTGTCCTTTAAGTAGGATTCAAACCAATTTAGAACTGTTTCCGAAAGTCCCACCCAGTTTTCCAGTCGGTCTAGTAATATGCTGTGGTCAACAGTGTCAAATGCAGCACTGAGATCTAATAATACTAACACTGAAGTTCTGCCACTGTCTGTGTTTAAGTGGATGTCATTAAAGACATTTACAAGAGCAGTCTCAGTGCTGTGGTTTGGACGAAAGCCTGACTGGAACTCATCGAAACAGTTATTTAAATGCAAGAAATTACTCAACTGTTGAAAAACAACTTTTTCAATGATTTTACCTAGAAATGGGAGGTTTGATATGGGCCTGTAATTGTTCATTACTGAAGCATCTAGATTATTCTTTTTTAAGAGCGGTTTAATGACTGCAGTTTTCAGGGCCTGTGGAAAAATACCTGAGTGAAGAGATTTGTTTACTATATGAAGTAGATCTGAGGCCATGCAAGGCAAAACATATTTGAAAAATCCTGTTGGAATAATATCAAGGCAGCAGGAGGAGGATTTCAGAAGTTGTATAATGTCCTCTAGGTTATTATCATTAATCTGATGGAATTGTGTCATGATGTCTGAATTGATGTTAAGTGGACATAGAGACAACACATTTGCTGTTCCTGATGCAGAGGCACTGACTGCTTGTCTGATTTTCTGAATTTTGTCAGTGAAAAAGGAGGCAAAATCATTGCACGCCCTGGTGGATAGAAATTCAGAGGCTACTGACACTGGGGGGTTAGTTAGTCTGTCGACGGTAGCAAACAAGGCACGTGCGTTGTTTTTGTTTTTGGTAATGATGTTAAAGAACGATTGTCGTGCGTTTTTCAATTCCAAATTATAAAGGCCAAGTCTCTCTTTATATATTTCAAAGTGAACCTGGAGATTTGTTTTTCGCCACCTGCGTTCAGCTTTTCGACATTCTCTTTTTTCTGTTTTCACGGTCATGGCCTTTCTCCATGGAGATATTTTCTTGCCAGACACTTCCTTTACCTTAGTTGGAGCAATGGCATCTATAACATTTTTAATTTTTTAATTAAAATGATCTACTAGCTCATTTACTGAGATGTTAGCAGGGGCAAGTGTGGAAGAGAAATTCTGAGTACATTTCCCTAGTATTTTCAGTTAAATATCGCTTTGTGGTCATCAATCAATCAATCAATCAATGTTTATTTATATAGCCCAATATCACAAATGTTACATTTGTCTCAGTGGACTTTACAGTTTGTACAAAATATCAGTATGACAATATGACACCCTCTGTCCTTAGACCCTCACATCGTACAAGGAAAAACTTCCGAAGAAAACCCACAGTTTAAAGGGAAAAATGGGAGAAACCTCAGGGAGAGCAACAGAGGAGGGATCCCTCTCCCAGGACGGACAGACGTGCAATAGATGCCGTGTGTAAATTGAAAAGATAATACATTTGCAACATAGGTAGTCCAAATGTTTGGAAATGCATGTGTGTATAATAGGAAGATGAATCCACGAGGATATCCATCCAGGACCTATGATCCAGGACCACAGCCACGACTCAAGATCCAGGGCTCGCGATCCAGGACAGAGGAGCGCAGGATCATCCATGACTCCGGATCCCGGCGTATATAGACACCAAAAAGAAAGACATTTGGGGAAGCTGGGTTAATCGGAACATGAGAGTACACAGGTATAGACAGAGAGAAGGAAGAAGTAAGATGTCCCCCGACAAACTAAGCCTATATCAGCAAAACTAGGGGCTGAATCTAATCAGCCCTAACTATAAGCTTTATCAAAAAGGAAGGTCTTAAGCGCACTCTTAAAAACGGATAGGGTGTCTGCCGCCCGAACACAAACTGGAAGCTGATTCCACAAATGTGGAGCTTGATAAGAAAAGGCTCTGGCTCCCATTGTACTTTTAGAGACTCTAGGAACAACCAACAACCCTGCATTCTTGGAACGCAATGCCCTAGTAGGACAGTAGGGTATAATGAGTTCTTTAAGGTAAGATGGCGCCTGCCCATTAAGGGCTTTGTAGGCGAGAAGAATAATTTTAAATTCTATCCTGTGTTCTATAGGGAGCCAGTGTAAGGCAGCCAGAACAGGAGTAATGTGGTCCCTTTTCCTAACTCTGGTTAGTACACGAGCCGCAGCATTTTGAATCAGCTGAAGCGACTTGACTGACTTCTTGGTACACCCTGATAATAAAGAGTTACAATAATCCAGCATTGAAGTAACAAATGCATGGACTACTGTCGTTTCTCTGCATCGTTTTGAGGCAAGATATGCCTGATTTTTGCAATGTTACGTAGATGGAAGTAGGCGGTCCTTGAAATTGATTTTATGTGGGCGTTAAAGGATAAATCCTGATCAAATATAACACCAAGATTCCTTACAGTCTCACTGGAGGCCAAATTAATGCCATCCATAGTATATCCTTAGATAATTTGTTTCGTAGATTCTTCGGGCCAAGTACAATAACTTCAGTTTTGGTCGTGTTTAACATCAAAAAGTTTAAGGTCATCCACGTTTTTAAGTCCTTAAGGCAGTCTTGAATTTTATTTAGATGATTAATTTCATCAGGCTTGATTGATAAATATAGTTGAGTATCATCCGCATAACAATGAAAGTTTACAGAATGATTCCTTATAATATTGCCTAACGGAAGCATATATAATGTGAACAAAATAGGTCCGAGCACTGAGCCCTGTGGCACTCCATGGCTAACTTTGGTTTGCGTGGAAGATTCATCATTGACACGTACAAACTGAGAGCGTTCAGATAGATAGGACCTAAACCAGTCTAAAGCAGTTCCCTGTATGCCAACTAAGTTCTCTAGTCTTGGCAATAAGATATCATGGTCGATAGTATCAAATGCAGCACTGAGATCGAGCAAAACAAGAATAGAGACACGTCCCTTGTCAGAGGCTATTAGAATGTAATTTGTGACTTTAACCAGAGCTGTCTCTGTGCTATGATGTGTTCTAACGCCAGACTGAAAAGCTTCAAATAAATCATTGTTTTTTAAGTAATCACACAACTGTTTTGCGACCGCTTTCTCAAGAATTTTTGAGAGGAACGGAAGATTGGAAATAGGTCTATAATTGACTAAAACCTCTGGATCGAGGTTGTGCTTTTTAAGAAGCGGTTTTATCACTGCTACTTTGAATGATTGTGGAACATAGCCTGATAATAAAGCCATATTCATAATATTTAATGAATAAGTGCTAATTAATGGAAAAACTTCCTTCAACAGCTTAGTTGGAATTGGGTCTAACATGCACGTTGATGGTTTAGAAGAGAGAATCATTTAATTTAATTGTTCAAGGTTTATGGCTGAAAAGCATTCTAGTTTACTATCTAGTGTAATATTAGAACTTACGTTTCCGGGAGCTGTTGATAACACTATACTGGTCAAAGGCAAGAGGTCATTAATTTTGTTTCTAAGAGTAACAATTTTATCGTTAAAAAAGCACATAAAATCATTACTACTGAGTGCTATGGGAATAGAAGGCTCAATCGAGCTGTGGCTTTCTGTCAGCCTGGCTACAGTGCTGAAAAGAAATCTTGCATTATTCTTATTCTCATCTATTAATGAAGAGTAGTAGGCTGCTCTCGCTTTACGCAGTGCTTTCTTATATTCATTGAGAGTAATATGCCAAATTAAACGAGATTCTTCAAGTTTAGTGGAACGCCATATCCTTTCAAGTTGTCTCGACTTTTGCTTTATTTTGCGGGTTTCGGCATTATGCCATGGAGCTAATCTATGTTGTTTTATTTTCTTCTTTTTCAAAGGAGCAACAGAGTCTAATTTTATTCGCAGCGCATCTGTAGCACTATCAACAACATGATCAATTTGGGGTGGTGTACATTTTGTATAAGTTTCCTCCCTTACATGCAGACATGCTATCGAGTTAAGTATTGGTGGAATCCAGAGATGGGGACTCGAGTCTGTGACTCGGACTCGAGTCGCACTTAAGTCGCACACACAGAGACTTCAGACTTGACTTGGACTCCTGCTCAAAAGACTTCGGACTCGACTTGGACTCGTGTTTTGGGACTCGTGAACAATCATTGTGTTTTCTATTTTTGGCGTATTAAAGGTAGGGAGGTGAGTTTGAGAAACCGGCTCGTGATCGCTAGAATTTGAAAATACAGAACCGGAGAAAATCTGCCACTTCCTCACAGAGTCCCTCCTCCAACACACACGAACGCGCACATGACCAATGAGGGCACGAGATAAGTTTGTGCCCCGATGGGAGGCTGACAGGCAGGTAGGCCATCCAGTTATTTTAGCCGGGCCGGCTATCGGGATGTTAAGAGCATTCCATGGAATATAACAAAAAGTGTATCTCGAGCCGGTTTCTCAAACTTACCTACCACACCTTTAACATTAACATTAACATCATGGTAACACCATGGCGACCGGCGGCACACCTGCAGCTGTACCGCTTGTAATTAGGTTAAACTATAAAAACTTCGAACAAAACGCCGGCGGCACCAACAAAAGGAGCGCACACTGCAAAGTCTGCAATATTAAAATCAAGGATGCTGGCGCAACAACGTCAAATTTCATCAGGCACTTGAAAACTCACTCGGAGAGGTCAGTCACATTAACGCATATGGACGGTTAGCAAACATGTTTAGCTCAGCATCAGCTATGTAATGTTAACTTAGCTTGCTACTAGCTTTGTAACTGAATATTTGAAAAGATGAGTGAATGTTTGCTTGTCACACTTGTTTGCGTTGAGTGGCGTTGACATCCAACTCTTGACATGACATAAAAAAGGTCGGTAACGTTAATCATTACGTTCCGCTGCCACCATCTATGGCTAACGTTAAACGTAGAAAAATACATAGTTACATACATAAATACATCTGTCGGTTTATATGCAGGTTACAGGTTTATTGTTGAACAGGTAACGTTAATGTTACAGGTTTATCAGGGTACCATTACACTGGGTTTGAGTGAGAGGATAGAGGAATATGTTTATTTATAGTAGACTTAAAAGATGTAATTAGAGACCCAGTGTAATTAAACAATACGGTTGCAGAGGTCAAATTTTAACATTTTTGTCCACTGGCCAAATGGCTAGCCTAGTGAATGTTGAAATGTTACCAGCCACTCAATAGATTGCCATTGTTATTTTTGGCTGGTGCGTGCAACATACAGTACCAGCCACTTGCATGATTTACCAGCATTTGGCTGGTAAATGGTGTTAATGGTAGATATCTAATTTGGAACAGGTCATGTTTTAATATCACCAGTTCAGTATATTTCAGATAATATTGCAGCAATAGTTTTTTAGTTGCAAATGGCACAGAACAAATGTTTACTTTTAAGTACTTTTAACACAGTTTCCCTGCGGGGGATTAATAAAGTATTTGTGATACTGATTTCTGATTCTGAAGTGTTTTGCTTATAAGTTGTTTGCATTTAGCTAAAGTGTGATGTTTTTCCTCATATTGCATTGCAATAGCCTGTTTAAAGTGATCATATAACAAACAACTAATCAGTATGGATACTGTATGCTAATAGATATAGGAGTGATAATAATACAGTAAATGTTTTGAATGTCTTAGATATAGCTGTGCAGTATTCTTAACAGACTGGATAGCAGCAGACAATAGAAGGCTTATTACAACCAGAAGAGACATGAGACTTTTATTTTTTAGAGACTTGAGACTTGGACTCGTGACCAAAGACTTGAGACTTGATCAAGTCTCACCCCACAAAGACTTGAGACTTGACTTGGACTCGTGACCAAAGACTTGAGACTTGACTTGGACTTGCAAAAAAAGACTTGTGAACATCTCTGGTGGAATCTCTTCCTTAAATTTGGCTATAGCACTAACAGATAGGTTTCTGCTGCAGGAGCTTTTGACTAATGCTTTGTAGTCTCGTAACAGTAGTTCAAAAGTTACTAAGAAATGGTCGGATAAAGCAGGATTATGCAGTTCGACTAATAGTTGCTCAATTTCAATACCATAAGTCAGAACAAGGTCGAGAGTGTGATTATAGCAGTGGGTTGGTTTATTTACACTCTGACAAAAACCAACAGAATCTAATATAGAGTTAAATGCAACAGTAAGGCTATTTTTATCATCGTCAACATGAATATTAAAGTCACCTACGATAATTACTTTATCTGTTTTAAGTACCAAAGTTGATAAAAACTCAGAGAATTCTGAATAAGGACCTGGTGCACGGTACACTGTAACAAATAAGATTGGCTGCAAAGTTTTCCAGGTCGGATGCGTAAGACTAAAAACGAGACTTTCAAAGGAGGTATAATTTACTTTTGGTTTAGTATTGATAAGTAAACTTGAGTCAAAGATTGCTGCAACTCCACCTCCTCGGCCCGTGCCTCGGGCAATATGAGTATTGATATGGCTGGGTGGAGTGGCCTCATTTATGCTGACATATTCTTCATGTCTCAACCAAGTTTCAGTGAGACAGCATATATCAATATTATAATCTGATATTAAATCATTTACCAATATTGCTTTAGATGCTAGAGATCTTATGTTTAAGAGACCACATTTAATATTCCTGTTTTGTTGCACTGTAGTAGTTGTTACATTTACTTTGATTAGGTTATTATGTATGACACCTCTATTAGGTTTTACCTTAACTTGTCCTTGGGCAGACACACACACCGCTAATATTGGGTATTTTATTGGGTTCGGGATTCCTATGGATGACTGCCTAGGAGAGAGCGCAGAGAAGCGTGTAAGACTGCGACTCCGCCTCCTGGTCTCAACTCCAGTTTGTCATGGATTAAGTCCACAAAGCCCTGAAATGTTTGCCGAAATGAGATCTGCACCTTCCAAAGTAGGATGAATGCCGTCTCTCTTAATCAGACCACCAAGACAACCAGCGCTGAAATGATGACATGCGGCTATACATGTCATCATTGATCAGATTGGGGAGGGGACCAGAGAAGATTACGGTGTCCGACATTGTTTTAGCATAACTACACACCGACTCCACATTAAGTTTGGTGCATTCTGATCGGCGTATACGAACATCATTACCACCGACGTGAATAACAATCCTACTGTATTTACGTTTATTTTTAGCCAGCAGTTTAAGATGCGCCTCAACGTCGCCCGCTCTGGCCCCCGGAATGCATGTGACTGTGGAGGCTTCGGTCTCTAATTTCACGTGTCTCATAATAGAGCTACCAATAACTAGAGTTGGCTTCTCAGCGGGTGTCTCGCTGAGTGGGGAATATCTGTTAGATACGTGAACGGGTTGGTGGGGACCTGCGGGTTTCGCGTTATGCCCCTTCTGAACAGTCACCCAGTCTCCCTGCTGCTCGGGAGTTGCCGGGGGACGGCTAATAGGAGTTACCTTTTGCCGGTCCGCACCGGCTAACATGGGCTTTACTGTAGCTGAGTTACTTTCTAAGATGCGGAGCCGGGCTTCTATGGCTATGATTCCCGCCTCCAACCTAACAACTATACTACATTTAACACATGTACCGGTACCAGTAAAGGAGGTAGGGAAGTAACCAAACATGAGACAGTTAGAGCAGGAAATAGCACCCGAGGGTGGGGAAAGAGCCATGGCTAGCTATCAAGCTAAAGTAGCTACCGTTAGCAAACCCGAAAAGAGTGTAGGCAACTGTGGAGTTACAGTCGCTAAGAGAAGGAGAGTTGTGAGTGCTTAAGTTATAGTAACGTGTGATTACAACGTCAGGAAGTTGCCGTGATCAAGAGTTTTAAAACGATCGATTAAGTTAAGATAATAAGCTATCAGCAACAGAACAGGCACACGGGATACCCGGAGATGACAACAACCGGAAGTTACAACATGCTTACCGCAATAGTGGTCCGTGTGACAGTAACAGGAGACTCTTTTTGAACATTTTTGTGAACAGAAATAGAGCTCTCAAAGAAAACACAGGAATGGTCAGAGAGTGCAACATCAGTCACCACAACCTTAGAGATATTCAGACCCTTTGAGATAATTAAGTCCAGAGTGTGCCCCTTATTGTGCGTGGGCTCCGTCACATGCTGAGTCAGTCCATAGCTATCAAGAACACAAAACAGTTATTTTGCCCCTCTGTCCTGGGGGTTGTCAACATGGATGTTAAAATCACCAACAATGACTAGACGGTCAAAGTCAATACACACTATAGACAGCAGTTCAGTAAAGTCATCAAAAAAGCTTGCACAGTATTTGGGTGGTCTATAGATATTTAGGAACAGAGCTCGAGAGGAGCATTTCAGCTGAAGGGCCACATATTCAAAATAATCAAAGTTACCATAAGATGTCTTCCTGCATTGAAGGGAATCATTGAACAGAATAGCAACTCCACCCCCTTTCTTATGCATTCTTTCCTGACTCATAAAACTACAGTTGGGAGGGGTTGATTCGATAAGAACAGCTGCACTGTTATTTTGTTCAATCCAAGTTTCTGTTAAAAACATAACATCGAGATTGTGCTCAGTGATAAAATCATTGATTAAAAATGTGTTTCCTGCCAAAGACCTGACATTTAATAAAGCTAGTTTAAGTTTGTTAAACACACTATCAGTCATGTTTTTTGTAACAAGCTGTGGCTGACATGGAATCACTGCTAAATTAGATAAACTCACACAAACGTTTGAGCGCTTCCTGTATCTAAGATGATTCACCGCTCTATCAACCTATCAACACAGATATCGGCAAAACTATAGGCAGGCAGGGCCCCGGCATGTCCTGGAAAGAGTTGAGAGTGCCATACGCCCTTGAGACTGGACCCAGCACATATCAGTAAGAGTTTGTTGCATTTTGTACACACACATCCTTATCAGGCTTCGGAGACTGCAGATGCTTTCTTGATGAAGACGGGGGAGATGGTGCACGTCTCTGCGGTGATTTTGGTGGGCGTCGTTGAGGAGCGGGGGTAAAAGACATGCTGCCAGCCCTGCGTATCGCCTTAGTTTGGTTATTGAACTCCAGGAAGGAATCGGTGCCAACCCTCTGTATCTCCTTCATGTGTTCAACGATCTCCAGGAGGGTGGGCGAGGGTGAAAGGGTGAACGGAGTATCCTCAAAGGCGTTGACAGGGGGGGGGGGGGGGCGGCAGTCGAGACTCCTCCATGTGTCTCATAGGTCTCCCATAATCAGAACATTCCTCAGGCGGGTGCAGTGATAATTCTTCAGGGTTTTCTGCGCGATGTGTTGTGTCTTTCTCCTGTTTTGATTCCTCTTGCCGCTTGTCCTTGGCAGAGGGAACAGATTGATGACGCAGGCAGTTGAATATGTTAGAGATAAACAATTTCACTCCTGACTTGTTCAGGCAAACTCCATTTGCCTTGAAAAGATGTCTGCGGTCCCAGAAAAAGTTAAAATGGTCAATAAAATGGACAGAATGGTCAGTACAGACAGTTGAAAGCCAGGTGTTCAGTGCAAACAATCTGCTGAATCTCTCCACTCCTCTTCTGACTGGCGGTAGAGGGCCACTGATGAACACCTCCGCATTTAGAGAGCTGACAGTTTCCAACAAACATTTAAAGTCTTCTTTCAGCACTTCATGTTGTGTTTCACAACATCATGTGTTCCAATGTGTAGTATCACATTCTTCACAGTCGGATGTTCAGCCCCAATATGCAGGATCTTCTCAGCCAAGTCAGAGACCACATCCTTGGGAAAACAGAGTACTTTGGTGTTGTTCTTACTACACAGATCTTTTACATCTCTTACAGCAGAGTCACCCACAATCAGAGTTTCAGGCCCAGTCGTTAGCTTTCCCTCTAGCCTTTTACTTTTGTAGTAGCTATTGGTCCTTATCCTGCTGTTCGAAGAGGACAGGTTATCCAGGTCATCAGAAAGAGATCTCCAGTTCTGTGTCAGCGGAGCGTATCTGTTCTGGATTGGCACACTTGGTGGTTTAGGAGGATTGTTTGTAGTTCTCCCTGTAGCAGCTGTCCACTGCTGTTTCCTAGTATGAACAGGGGTTGAAGAGGCGCTCTTCCTGGGTGATAACAATGCAGGCCAGCCGGTCGCATCACAGATTTCAGAGCGCTGGGCTCTGCCTGTTATCCGTCCTCCCAAATCCCATGGAAATGATTTACTCTTAGGCTTTGCACCCAGAGAGTTCCAGGGAGGACTACCACTTGTAGATTTATTACCCGGTACACAGCCCTCCTGTTCCTTGGAATCCTTGTAGCTGTAAAACATAATTATTTTTATGGTTTAGAAAACTGTTGTTTTTTCTTGCTCTGTTCTGGCTCAGTGAGTTTGTGTCGTGCAGTGATGATACTTATATCAAAAATAATCTGTGGAGTATCAGCTTTCAGATGATAATAGTTTGTGCTGAACATATTAAGTTTTAAAGATCGTTTTTGCTAGTTAGCACCGGAAGTAGCATCAGCCCGTTTTCGCTAAGGACTAATGCTAACGCTTCTTGTGAGACTTGTGTTTTGTTTCGGTAAAAATGGCTCATATCGTCAGGTTGCTGAGTTTCTTCACGTTAATTGAGTATGAGACATCCATAGGTTTTAAATGTTAAGAAGCCCTGAGACACAGTTTCGTGAAAAAAAAAAAAACCGCTGCCCCAGTACCGGGGTCTCTCGGGCTTAACAGATTAATCACCTCGTCCACTGTGTATGTGCCTCTCTGTGACAAGCTAAACATCCACGTAGGTCATCATCTCACAGTCTAAACTGTATTCACAAAAGTACAGAAAGGAGTGGGAATCAAACCCTGAGTTTAAAGGATGGTTGAAGCCATTTATTGGAGATGACACACGGGCATACTGCCTTTATTGTAAGGGAGATTTATACTAAAAACTACTAAAACTATTTCTACTTTCTACTTTTTCTAATAGAGACATTTCTGATCTACTGTTGTCTGGATTTACTCTGGTGGTTTCAAGTTTTGATCCTTGAAGGGTGGAACGTTTTTTTTACTCCTCTCTCCTACAGCCGCCATTACATGATATGCAAATTAGGCGATGACTATATGAATCATTTTACCTACACGGAACAGAAGTACAACACCAAGAGTCTAAATCAACATTTAGCGAAACGGGCTAACGGCTACTTTAGCACATAACTGACATAAGCGATCTTTTCTACATCATGTTATCTGCACAAACGACATATCACATGCAAGCTGATATTCCACAGATTCCATTGGTATAAGTCTCATCACTGTACGACCAACACTCACTGAACTATCAGCCAAGAAAGAGCAAGAAAACAACTTAACTTTACGTAGCCATGATGATAATTATGTATTACCTTTGCTGTTTTGTGATCAAAAGTTGTGTTCAAGGGCATACAAACGGTTAATCCAATGACTCTGTGTAACTTTAAAATGATTACAATTATAAATAATAAACGCAATAAACGGATTATAATGGTTAGCTTCCGGTTTAGGAGGTGCGCACGCAGCGTCTCGTTTTAACTGAATAATGGTCATGTTTACATGAATTTATGAACTGCCCCTAATTCCCGCCCCCCTTCCACAGACACACTGTCAAACACACTCATACCTGCTTGGTATGACATTGAAAAAGTTACATTCAATAATAAATACAAATAAATTACAATAAAATGACTGTTGTTTAATCTTCATATCTTGTAATCATGTCTAAGCACCAAATTATTGAAAAGTATCGATAAGAGTATCGAAAAATACCGGTATCGATAAAATCCTAACGATACTCGTGAGCAAACAGTTACATATCTCCATCTCACACATGGCACATTCGAGGGGAACATTAGCATTAATTTGGAGTTTTGTTGACTTGACTTGAATTCATTGATTGATTGATTGATTGATTTCCACCACATGAACTTCTGACCAAGCTCACTCTTCATCAGCCACTGACAAAACTCTCCGGGAGCTTCTATGTGTTGAATGTCTGTGTTGGGGCAGGCTCCAGGAGGAAGAGGAGCGTCACAGTCTTATTGATGCCACCACCTGCTCACTGATTGATTGCTGGATGAACATCCCCCTGATTGATGTGACAGACAATTGGCCCAATGTTCCATGAATAGTTAAAGAGTATGCATTATTTCTTAACCAGGGGGCACTGTATCATTCCCTGGTAGAGCTGATGCTTGCTTTTCAAAACTTTTGTATTCACATTCATGTTGTCATGTCAAGTCTTTACAGTCAGAGTGTCAGGGGCTTCAGCGATCCTCTGTTAAAGTAGTGTCATCTTCTTGAACCGGGACATGGACATTTTCAAAGCTCTTCAGTCAGACAGGCTTTCACTGAGGAGGAAGACATCCGGACTGATGCTGATGTTCCTTCCCCCCCAGCATGCATTATATAAGATCGTAGTCCATTTCAAACAATACAACAGCAAAAATCTACCTGTCTTAAAAATCCTGCTTTCAGAACCTTGTCCTAGCACATATCCTCGTTCAACCAATGGTATATTATACATTTAGGAAAAGACTGTACTAGAAACCAACATGGAATAAAGTGTGTTTATGATACTGTGATATAGCAATGAAGAGAAAAATATATATAATATGGAAAGATATGTATGTGGGGAGTCGACCCTCCCTCTGAGTTGCTGGTGGTGGAAACTTCAGTGAATTGTGATTCAATGATAGCGATGTTTAAACATAATTTAACCAATTCTCAGAAAGAAAGAGAGTAGAGCAGAGAGAGATACATAGAAAGTGTTCATGCAGATGTGACCGGATGTCTTCTCCCTCTGTGCCGCTGCTTGGCACTGTGCCAGCGCACCAATTGTGCGCACCTGCTACTTAAGTGGAGGTGACCAATCTGGTCCCTCCCCTCTCCGCTTCTCCCTTGTGGACTGCAGCCTGGCGTGGCAGCGTAAATTGTTTGGCGTGGCAGCTCGCGCATCACACTCTCTACCAGACAGGTAAAGCACCTTGCATTCTGTCATTTATTCATGGCCACAAGCAACACCCGGCTTGACACTACTCTGTTTTAGCGCAGCTGACGTCTGGTGCTTTTGAGGAGGATTTGCTCCGCCGGAGGCTCCCTGGTCGCAGTGTTGCAACTATTGGTGAGTTGCCGTTGTCTGCCGTTTTCTCACCTTCGGCTTGGTTCCTCTGGTGTCTTGATTGTCATTCATGTCACAGCGGGATTTGGCCGTAGGATTGGTGAATCTCTCTCCCTTCCTTGTGGGCTCTGTGGCTGCGACTGGCCGCACTGGCTGGTATGTATGAGCTCCCCCATAGATAACTTTTCATTTCATATGCTTAAGTATTCACAGTAATTCTAAACCTCTTTCCAGGGGTGCCGTAAACACTCTCCCTTCCTTGTGAGCTCTGTGGCGTTCCCCATTCCTGTAGTGTGTTATATAGGTTTTGTGCATGTAAATGATCTGTAAAGGCTCAAATCCCTGCTGTATACTTCTGTATCATAGGGGCAAGGACATCTCTAAGCCGTTGACCAATCACAGCAGAGCCAGCCAGCTAACCAGCTAACCAATCAGAGTAGACTGAGCTCTGATTTCAGACAGAGGGTGCAAAGAGGTGGTACAGCACAGGCAGTATGAGAAAAATAAAGAGCTTTTTGAACTTTAAAGCATAGAGACATGTCCCAGTAGAGACACTACATACTGATATGAACCTGAACATGAGCAGATATGTCCTCTTTAAAAACAGATTAAAAGTGCACAGAGTGTGTAAACAGGGATATTAACATACTTGTGTATGGAAACATGTCATGTAATAGTTTGTCAGGATAATGTTATATAAGCATCACAATCCTAGTCCACAAGAGGATCATTGTACACACATTGTGCACCATCTGGTTACTGTGTAACACCCTGTAGACATGGATTAAATGCAAAACAACTAAAATAAATAATTCAGGACCACTTATTAACACTCCAAAAGTGAGACACTTGGACTTGCACTGCCACAGGCCGTCACCAGCTGGTTGCAGTGTAATCAGACCAGAGGCAGGACTATATGCTGCCCCCCACTCCGCTAACACCTTGCTCCTGGACCTGCCTGTAGTCTAAAACGAAATCAGAGCTATAAAATGTATAAAGTGGCTGTTGTCCTTGAGCTTCAGTGTGAGTGAAGGACCTCCAAAGTCTCTGCCTCTGCTGCTGATTGGTCCTCACTTTCGCAGCCATCTGCAGATCAATAGGGGCTGCAGTTTTAATGTTGCTCTTCTATTTGCTGATTTAAGAAGTCACTGTAAAGCTTTTTATCCAAAACTTATATTTAAAGGGATAGTCCACTAATTGACAAGGGCAATTGTATATGTATGGGGGGGACTGTTGCTGCAAGGGAGTGCAGTCGTCTGTCAACCGGAAGGTTCTATCCCAGCCCAGTACAGTCAACATGTCGATGTATCCTTGGGCCAGATACCTAACCCCTAGTTACTGCCGATGGCAGGACCAACGGTGTGTGAATGTATGTGAATGCTAGCTTCCATGAGCAAAAATGGCACATTGTTGTCTGTATGAATGAAGTGTGAATGGGTGAATGATGACATTAACTTTTTAAAGCACTTTTCGGAGTCATAAAGTCTGGATAAAGCGCTATATAAGTACAGTCCATTTACCATTTGCCATATCCTCTTTGGCTCTGTGGCAAGGGGGACAAAATAACTCAAGTGCCAATACACAGGTCACTGAACTTGCGCTTGAAATGTTCTGCAATAAAAACTGGCAGTGAACAGATGAAGACATATGGATGTTAACAGGGGTGGTCAAATGATCTAGGTATTTGAAAGTGTTTCTAAAACTTCAACCATTCTATAAGGTCTTTGCTTCTTCCACGTTGACCTTCAGCCATAGGCGGCGCGTGAGGCTCAGGTTTGGGAAGGCTAAATCATTTTTTTACCTGGCGCTGCCCGCCTCCGGTGTCTATAGAAAAGAGATCGACTCAATGAAAGTACCGCCTGCTGACCAATCAGAGCTCAGTGTGCGGAGTTTAAATCTATCAAGTCATATTACAGGATAAAGGAAATACAGTTTAAACTGCCGTTGCAGAGAAGACGCCGACGTGTCGCACTTATCATTCATATCACATCATCAATCAGATCATCGATCATATAATATCATATGTCGTATATTTCCTTATCTGAGTCAGCTTCTCGAGCCGTATCTGGCCGTGCAACACTGACAGTGTCACATACTGTATGCAGAAGTATTATTTTAAGCAACACATTAAGTTGACGAAACACTCAAATGTAATTAAAGTCAGATCCACTCGTGTCTTGGATGGGGCAGTGATATCATAAAACTGTGTATACGCTTTCAAACACTCGGTAGTTTATTTCTTTTTTAACCAGTTGTTCTGTATTCACCTTGCAGCAACTCTGTGGCTTGTATCCTGGATTATATGTTTAAGTCATGGATGTTTAAAGTTCATATTTGTCTAATATTAGTTTACTTTTCATTAATGAAGTATGACGCTGCGCTGTCAGTACACTTGTCCCTGTTTGTGATTGGTCAAATGTAGCTAACCCCGCCCCTTTCACGTGAACGCGCTCTCAGCTGGAGAGAGAAACCCTGGCTTGACTTACCGAGTTGATAACCAGCGTTGTAGGACCGCTTAGTGAGATCTCGTTTGTTAGGGTTAGTTAAGATAACTCAAGCATATCCAGGGTCTGTTGAACTGGCTTCGTAGCACAGGGCACAGGTGGCTGCATAGCAGCGCTAATGTCAAAGACACAAACATTATACATGATATTTTTATTTTACCAGGATGCGACAAAAATATTTGGGAAGGCTTAGCCTTCCCTAGCCTACAGTACCCGCCGCCCCTGCCTTCAGCTGACTGCTACTAAGGTCTGTTGCACTCCTACACTCTAATCATGGTCCACGTGCAGTCATATGAAACCCCAGGAAGAAGTCTGTTAACTTTAACAATGTCAGCTGTGGCCAAACATTCCCATTCGTTTTCCATTACTCAATCATGTAACACTATGGAATATTTGTTGTAATTTTCATTTTAGTATATTTGGATGCATAACATTTTGTATTCATGGTCGCTGAACTTTACCCAGTTAGGTAAAGGGAAAAGTCCTCGAACAAGGGAACAGCGCAGAAAAAGCAAGAGCGACTTAAAGACACTTGTCGATTGCCAGTTATACATTTAGTGCTGGGATATGTGAATATAATATGAACCACCAATCTTTAGAAGGCTGCAGACTTACTTCGCTATTGCGGCAGTTTCAACCGTTGTGATGCAGTAACATCTATTTTTCAATTTTGTCTTACAGGTTTGTATCCTTCCAGTTAATTGAATGGTTGAGGTCTAAAAGCCTATGGCGTCATAAATCGACAGAGAGCCACCCAAAGGTTACAGAGCTGAGTTACATGGGTTGTGGTGAATTTAAGATCGATCAAAAAAGCAAGGGAAACAATTGACTGACACACCATCAATTCCAATTTTATCTAAAAAAGTCAAATTGCTATGGCTGCGTGACAATAAGGCTTGTCAAAGATTACTAGTCGCAGAAGAAGATAGCCACCCAAAGAATCCATAAAAGATGATTCAATGTTTCAGAGGAAATTTATCTTGGTGTCTTCCTTTATTTTTTCACATGAAAAAGAACGAGAGGAAAATACATCATAGAGAGAAATGAGAGCAGATGTAGGCCATGAGTGGAGAAGATGCTTAATAAAACCACTGATGTCAGCTGCGTAAGTGCAGATAGTGTGGATAGTAATTACTTTCATTCTCTTCTTTTGTCCGGGAACAAAAATAGAAACAGACTTTTGTATGCTTTGTTCGTACTGTAATCTAATCATTAAGAGATCCGTTATCGGTCTGGTTTATTAAATTACAACATTTAGTAAGAGCAGACTTATTTATGAGCACAGAGCAATATTTTCCCTCTTTATTTCCATATGAAGCAGATAGCAGTAGCAGAAGGTGTCTCAGGGATCCGCAGACTGTCCTCTGAGACCAGCCTTGTCCCCATTTTCAAAGTAAATTTGGCCATCCTGAGGCGAGGTGTACCAGAGAGAAGAAACAAACAATACACCTCACCAATGAAGCTCTACGGCAATTCATCAGGACATTTTCCGAGAGCTTTCCCGCCTGTTTTATCAGCAAACAGCCGATGAATATGTTGTCAAGCAAACAGCCAACAGGACCATCGTGCCTGACGTTATTATGCCTGGGTCCTCGGCTCGCCAACGGGACGGAGTGCCAGCCTCGTCTCAGGAACCCTTATGGGGATTTAACCATAGCAGGATTCTGAGCTGACTTGGACCAGATCCCGGAAAGCAGCACAGTTAATAACCTTCCTCTCTATTGAATAATGCTTTGAATGTGTAATGCAGGGAATACACAGGAGTGTAGTTTAATGTTCCTTTGAGGGTTATTCATTTCCTCTGCTAGAGAACGCTGAAAAAGTGAGCTTATTTTTCAAATTAAGGAGAGAGCTATTTGAAGACACCGTTTGTTTCTAGACAATAATGTATCTCCAAACATCATGACTGCCTCAGTGCTGCACAGCTCACCAGTTCTTTAGAGGGGGGGTTAGAGAAAAACACTCTCCCTTTTAACCTGCAATGGTCACAGGGAAGGTGCGAAAATGCCTGAAGACATGTCCACGCAAGGGTATTGTATGATCAATAAAATATATTCCTGTATCTCAAGGGTAAAAGCTCCATGAATTCATAGTAGGAAAGAAAAACACTTTTACACTCTGAATGTCTGATGACAGTGTTTAATACAAGTACACAAACACTAATGTTATACTATAGATGTACATGTAGCCAGTCTGTTGAATGGATTGTTATGAACTTCATTGATTTTAGGCAATAAATCCAGAAGATGTTGGCGATGCCAAACGATGTAATTTGTGCCACCAGTAGGTCAGAACCAATCCTGAACCAATTCTTGAGACAAAAAGTAAATGATTAAAGTTCTACATACTGCAGTTATGGATCACCTGGCAGAAGAATGCTGTTTTATACTTATCAGACACATAATGTCTCTAAAACCTTAAGCTTTTAGAAAATAATGTAGACATGACCTTGGGTCATTCGGATGCATGAAATATAGAATACGGAAGATAAACAATGTCATTTGTCACAATTGTGTCCTCATGATGTCCTCACGACACACACTCACTGTCACACCGTGAACAGAAGCTGATGGATGAAGAGCTCAGGACAAATGGAATGCCCTACAAGCTGCAAAGATGTGAGATTAGCTGTCACTTCATTGTTCATCCATCCAACAACAGTATGTGCACTTAATTAAATGGATATATGTCAACAGAAGAACAGTCTGGCTGCAGCATTATGAATGAGCTGTAGAGGTTGGATGGTGGTTGCAGGTAAACCATCAGGATGTAGTTACAGTAGACAAGTCGTGAGATGTTTAGGTTGAGCTTCAGGTGGTGTGCAGACCTCCACTGAGAGATGTCAGCCAGACAAGCAGAGATGTGTGCGACCACCTGGGTTTCAGACCGGGGAAAAGACAGAATCAGTTGTATGTCGTCTGCGTAGCTGTGATAGGAGAAGCCATGAGAGCGAATGAGAGAGCCAAGAGAGTTTGTGGACAGAGAGAAGAGGAGGGGACCTAGATTAGACCCCTGTGGGACCCCAGTGAGGAGTTGAAGAGAGTCAGACATAGCCCCTATCGTGGTTACCCTGTATCTGCGATCCTTTAACGTCAATGTATAGAATAATGTGACATTTGTTGACATATAATTAATTAAAGTCAACGTTTCACATTTTTCAGTGTGGGACTAAAGGTTTGAACAATTGAACTTGTCTTGCTTGGATGTTGACCGTGCCTTAGGAAAACCTTTCCCACTATATAATTGCTTGAGTGTTCCTGTACGTATGAGCATCAAAGATCATTCATGGTTGTTAAAGTAGTAGTTTGACAAAACAATCCTCACATAACTATGTTATTTGACATTTCCATCCAGAGCAAGCCATAACAGTTTTCTTTTATAAAGCTTGTTCTCATTTGTCAAGGATGAAATCCCTTCCAATATTCTTGTCTTAAAAATAAATCCCTTTGAATGTGATTTCTGCAGCTATTTACATAAATGTGTTTGTGTTTTTGTACGCTGTTTTTAAGATCGATAATGAACTGAAACTTTTTACATACTAATTTAAATTCTGTATATGAAGTGCCATCTTGTGTATGTGAAGGTAGCGGGTGCAATGAGTTTCAATGTGTAGCTGGGACACAAACAGGCTGAAACCAGTCCTGCTTCCAATAAACCAAAGAATATGTTCTGAGAACTATTTCAAACATTTTGGAACATTTGATTTCTGGGTCGGGTATTAGTTTCAAAATTATCGAATTCCATCAGTTGGAGACAGTGCATAGAAATATATTGGCTCAACAGGCAAACTAACTATTTATCAAAAGCATAAACACCTCTAAACCTTAAATCCTGCTCCACTTGTTGAGTTTCACTGGGCTCTGACAGTATGGGGTTGGTGAGGTGGGGGGGCCCCTGCCAGAGCCCGTCCACATGCCGGGCGTGCCTGTCGGGCCACCTGTTGAAATAGTGGGTGGCTAATTCTAGTTGTGACTTCAGACTCCCTCTCCATTTACACTCCATCTGACAGACCACCAGCTACACAGACCAACCACTACCAGCATTCCTCCCTCCAACCACATCCCCCTCACTACTGCATGCCCCCAGCAGGCACCCTCTTAGGCAGCCCCCCTTGATTGATGGAGTATCCCTGCTCGGGGTTAATTTACCCTCCTGAATAATGCACGGTAGGATGCCACCACTCCATTCTGCTGCTCACCATGGGGTGAGGATCTGTGTTGGAGGGATCAACATGTTTTCTCCTTGCCTCTCGCCTCTCACAGATAACTCTGCAGGGTGGGGAGCTTTTTTAGCAAATGACAGAAGTGCCCAAAATCTTCTTTCGCTATTTATTATTGAGCAAGTGAGAAGAGCAAACTATGAATTAATAAAATGCAGGACATTTGACTCCACTTTGCTTTTATTCCAATCAAAATGTCACTTAAAATGATCAGGTGTGCCAAACTCGGAGGAAACAAGGCTTCTGTAAAGAAAGGCAGCCCGCCTATTTACCATTGTTGTACCAATATGCAAATCTGTAAGCATATGTTAAAGTGGGGAATGCTGTTACAGAGCAAACACTCTAAAGTTGAAGTAATATGAGCAAGGATAAACCAGCTAACAAGGCAGAGTAGCATTGCCTAGCTTCTTAGCCTAGCTTCCTAGCATTGACTAGACTCAGTCATATATCATAACCTCACTAAGAAATATACTATAAATACAGTCTTCTTCCCCCCTGGAGTATTTCTCAGAATCGGGTAGCATCTCTGTCCCCCCTCCCATGCCCCGCCTGTCTCTGGTGTCTCGGGGGGGAGGTCAGTGTGTGAAGACAAACCTTGACAAAGAGGACGAGGTGATGATTGATGGAGGCTCTGCCGGCCGGAGGCACAGGAACACCCCTGAAAGCCAACATGTGCCACTCTTTTAACTGTGGCAGAGCCCCCCTGCTATTTATGTCCCCCTCTTCTCTGTGTCTCCATTTTTCATAAATGACAATTGTGCCGCTCAGCACTTTCCCAACCCTGCCTTCGGTCGCTCCCTGTGGGGAAGGGTGTATCCCGGTGTCCAATGTGAAACACCTCCAAAGTAAAGGAGCTGATGCTCGACAAAAAGTCAGCCGCAAAACACCAAATACTGTATTGAGTAACGATGCTCTTTTTTACTCTATTGTGATATAGTACTACATGAAATAAATCAGTTAAAATATTCTGTATTTTTTTACCCGCACACATTTCTTGCATTGCAGAAATGTGTGTTCAGTTAACTCAATCAGAATAGTGAATTCTGCATGTTGAAGCAGAGTAATTACAAAGGGTAATTTAAAAGCCCTATTCATGTAGGCATATTAATGTGTCAAGTGTATAGTATCAAAGAGTAGTTCCTCTCGTAGTCTTTACATATACACAGCGATGAAGATCTGTTGAGCTCCTAACCACTTGGTACCATAAATCATTTTCTGCCAAAGATTTCAGGATTTTTTTTTCAGGAGCACTTGAACAGCAGCATCCACAAAAAGAAGGCATTCAAAATATAGTTGTTTAATTTAATTAAACAGAATCAATTGAGTGAATGAATAATTCAGAAGGATTCTGTGTATAAAGGATCTTGAGGTGACATCATTTTGTAAACCGTTGTTTCCAAGGTTAAAAATGAATTATTCTCAAAAACTATGAAGTGTTATCAAATAAAACCAATCAGACAGCTACCTTATTAGTGCAAATACCTAATGATGATAATAAAATGATGACCCCACGTTAAAGAAAACAACATTTGAAGATTTAAAAAAAACCTACTTCAACTCAAATACAATTATTAACATTTTGTTATGGTAGAATACATGTGATGTGCTTCTCACACAGCATTTTCAACAGTGAATAAATCACATAGACACGGCATTTATTAATATTTGTATATCAATGAAAGGGGAAAGGTGTCACAGTGACAAACCCACCGAGAAATATCAGAACTCGTCAGATCCACTCTGAGAGCTGTTTCACATATTTCTAAACACAATATTATATACATTATATATATATATATATATATATATATATATATATATATATATATATATATATATATATATATATGTGTGTGTGTTCTATTTCTCTCAGGAGTTGCTGGAGAAATGTCAACAGAAAGCTTACTTGAGTAATTTATTAGCACAAATGTGTATTTTACGATACAGTAACAATTTAAGAAAAAGTGTATTCATATTGTGCAAGAGTGATGAAAGCCAAATATTTAGCATTTTTGAGTATCAATAGTCATACAAAAACATTACAAATTACAAACTTCATCATAGTTTGGATGTTATACAATGACATAAAGGTTTATGCTTAGTTTAATTACAGTAATGTATATACACTGTTCTTTCGTTCCATATTCAATATTGGACATACAGGTGGACACAATACAACTCAAAAATATATGATAATGTGATATAAGGTGATCATATGTCAGAGTAATGGCATTCTGTACTTAAATACATGAATTCAGCCTTAAGTGGCTTAATATTGGAAATATGATCATGTGTAATATTAAAGGCACACAATAGTTCTAAAAGATAGCTTTCATCTTTTTATAAAATCTATATTTTTCTTGAAATATCGGTTGAGAAATAGTTCTTAAATCTGAAAAATGAATAGGCCCCATTTAGAGTAAACAAAAAAGAATCCTGAAACAACACGAGAAGAGAAATGTTGAGGATTATTTGCAGTGGTCCTCTCCCCGCTCAGATGATGGGTTTATGGCGCTGGGTAAAGTGTCAATCTGCAGCAAGGCTGTGCTTATTGTCAAACTGAGACACACCAATCATCTCCGACCGATGCATTGTTACAGTCTGGGTATTGACATGCTTCATAAATCAGAGCTATTGGATTGCCAGGCGCTATTTTTACAGCCAGTGACATGACCTGCCTGCCAGGGGCCCGCATCCCGGGAGCTGTATTGACCTGATACTCCGAGGCAGGGAGCAGAGCACCATTATTAGACACACGCACACGCACATGCACATGCACACGCACACGCACACGCACACACACACACACACACACACACACACCTGGTAGTACATTATGCACACCCACGCACATTCCAATATTCTGCCATAGTTTATTCTATCTCCTGTACATTCTTTGAGGCCTGGATGCTAAACAGTGACACACGACTTTCTGCTGTTTTTCCCACTCTTATCTGTCAACAAGCCGTGCCTTCATTACTGAGCCGGGGTATAAGGGCTAAAGCGAGATGTCTTCCATCTGTCCACAACCATTATGCTTCCCATTAGACGAGACATCTTCATTTCCACTGGGAGAGATGTGCTGCTGGATTGAGCTGACTCCTGTGCGTTGATGGAGAGAGACAATAGACTGTCAGGTGTCCGCTCCCATTCACGCTTCCCCAGCCATCCATTTTCATTAGGCGTGTCAAGAAGCGGACGGCATATTTTCTATAGGACTTCCACACATAATTTGTTCCAAATATGAGGGCCGCCATCAAAATGTGACAGCTTGTGTCGAGAAAAGGGAGCAGGCAGGAGATTGAGTGCCTGCATGGTTGCCTTTTTGGAAAAGCCTCGACAACAGTGCGGGCAAATTATTTCGTTAAACAATTTCTCATCTCGTGAGATTCATTGTTGGCCCATAAGTGTCATTTTGCAACATTACATGCATTTGTCATGTTTTTTACATGTGAGGAGATAGAACAAATACAATGTATTAGTCTGTGCTGATGGAAACAAAGTCATGGTATGACCCACCAGATTCAAATAAATGTAATATTTCACCAACCTCACTTATAAATGTAAAATGATTCCTGAGCATTTATCCCTCCATCAAAATAATATCAGTAGTGCAAATAATCACAACAAATTATGAAACATCAAATCTCATAAACACTTGCCCTCATTACCCATTCATGTCACCATGCAAACCGGGTCAACACAGTCTCACAAAAAACGTGTAATGGCTACATTGGTCGACAGGGCAAAACGTAGTATATTCACAAATAACCCTCTCAAGACGTGACATGGATACCATTTTTAGTAGAAAAAAACATGGAGCTCAAGTAATCTTCGTAATATCTATCAAACTATAGATCCTTCACATCCACTGGATGTTGATTTTAAAAGTACAATATAAACTTCTCGCTAGAAATGTAATCAAAAAGTATTTTAACGCCAAACTATATACAATTTTCCACAAAAAATAAATCGGGTGTCCGCCATGTTTTTTTTCTCACTGGGAAAGTTTGCGATCACGTGACATGGGCACTGGTAATTAGAAATTAATAGGACAAAAATATTGTATCCATGCCACGTCTTGAGATGGTTATTTGTGAATATACTACGTTTTGCCCAGTGGACCAACGTCGCTATTTCAAAAATGTGTTGTGAGACTGGGCTCGCAAACCTCATGTAGTGCTGCTGCCACTGTGATTCAATAGTTCCTCCCATACGCTATAGCTACATGTCATCTCATTGTTATTTTCTGAATGTTTTCTCTTGATGTAGCGGACTGTTTGACTGAAGACAAGCTGCAAACATGATCTGGTTGTGTTAAAACAATGAACTAAAGAAAGAAATAGCTTGATGCATTTGTCTCGGCTAACAGCACCGTTTTTATATGATTCGTTGTAAATGTAAATAAGGTAATTTGTGCAGCTTTCAAGCTAAAAAAGACTAAAAAAGCAAAGTCCTCCATCATCAGTTCTCGATTAGGTTTTTACATGCTACTGATGTGTCAATCATGATTTAGTGATCATTAAAGCAGTGTGTCAGTTCCTCTGGCTGCAGTCACACCCTGCTGTGGGACTGCAGGGCCTCTGTGACACACTCTCTACACACAGTCAGCTGACAGCCCTCCATCTAATGACTCTGTGTGCTCAAAGTAATCTCCCTGGCACGTATGCACTCAACCCAATTAATATGCCACAAGTTCACATGACTGCGTCTGACTGGAAATCAGATATCAGCCCTGCTAATGTGCAGCCCTGAACAATATACAGAGCAGTGCTGCACGACAGCCGCTTCCAGTGGTTATCACAGATGTATCAGAGCATCAGAGCACGAATACAACTAATTAAATACGGAGCATGGTGTGTGGAATCCTGAATCCCTGTGCTGACTTGTCATGGTTAATTCTTAGTTGTTTTTTAAAGGTCCCATGTCATGGCCATTTCTACTGATCACAATTCCATTGTTGAGGTCTACTAGAATAGATTTACATTGTTCAATGTTCCAAACTCACATTGGTTTCTCATACAGCATCTCTGTATAGTATGTGTATTCACTCTCTGTCCTACACGCCTTGTTGGAGCTCCTGCCCCCCCCCTCCCTATGAGCCCACTGTGCTCTGATTGGTCAGCTCGCCCACTCTGTTCTGATGAGTCCAACACCGTTACAGCTGGACATCAGTGTGTATGTGTTACAATGGCGTTTGTTAGCAACCAGAAAATGACACCAGTAATGACAAACAGATGAGAATGCTCCGTGGGTCTGGGTGCCGTGTTGGGAGGACGTTGCAGGGCTCGCTACTCCACCCTTTGAGGCTTTAGGAGCTTCATCCCAACATCCCTTCATCCCAACATCCCTACATCCCTCCCTTCCCTCATCCCTTCATCCCAACATCCCTTCATCCCAACATCCCTTCATCCCAACATCCCTTCATCCCAACATTCCTACATCCCTATCCCTCCCTTCCCTCATCCCTTCATCCCAACATCCCTTCATCCCTACATCCCTTCATCCCTACATCCCTCCCTTCCCTCATCCCTACATCCCTCCCTTCCCTCATCCCTTCATCCCAACATCCCTACATCCCTACATCCCTCCCTTCCCTCATCCCTTCATCCCTTCATCCCTACATCCCTACATCCCTTCATCCCAACATTCCTACATCCCTATCCCTCCCTTCCCTCATCCCTTCATCCCTTCATCCCTACATCCCTTCATCCCTACATCCCTCCCTTCCCTCATCCCTCCCTTCCCTCATCCCTACATCCCTCCCTTCCCTCATCCCTTCATCCCAACATCCCAACATCCCTCCCTTCCCTCATCCCTCCCTTCTCTCATCCCTTCATCCCAACATCCCTACATCCCTATATCCCTTCATCCCTACATCCCTACATCCCTCCCTTCCCTCATCCCTTCATCCCAACATCCCAACATCCCTTCATCCCTCCCTTCCCTCATCCCAACATCCATACATCCCTCCCTTTCCTCATCCCTTCATCCGAACATCCCTTCATCCCTACATCCCTACATCCCTCGCTTCCGTCATCCCTTCAGCACTCCCTTCCCTCATCCCTTCATCCCAACATCCCTACATCCCTCCCTTCCCTCATCCCTTCATCCCAACATCCCTACGTCCCTCCCTTCCCTCATCCCTTCATCCCAACATCACTTCATCCCAACATCCCTGCATCCCATCCTGCTCCCCCTTCCCTCAACCCAACATCCCTTCATTCCTCATCCCTTCATCCCTACATCCCTTCATCCCTACATCCCTCCCTTCCCCCATCCCTTCATCCCAACATCACTTCATCCCAACATCCCTGCATCCCCCCTTCCCTCAACCCAACATCCCTCATCCCAACATTCCTTCATCCCAACATCACTTAATCCCTCATCCCTTCATCCCTCCATCCCTCCATCCCTTCATCCCTCCATCCCTTCATCCCTCATCCCAACATCACTTCATCCCAACATCCCTTAATCCCCCCTTCCCTCATCCAAACATCCCTACATCCCTCCCTTCCCTCATCCCTTCATCCCAACATCCCTTCATCCCTCCCTTCCCTCATCCCTTCATCCCAACATTCCTACATCCCTACATCCCTGCATCCCTCCCTTCCCTCATCCCTTCATCCCTCCCTTCCCTCATCCCTTCATCCCAACATCCCTACATCCCTCCCTTCCCTCATCCCTTCATCCCTACATCCCTTCATCCCTCATCCCTACATCCCTTAATCCCTCCCTTCCCTTATCCTTTAATCCCTCCCTTCCCTCATCTCTTCATCCCAACATCACTTCATCCCAACATCCCTGCATCCCCCCTTCCCTCAACCCAACATCCCTTCATTCCTCATCCCTTCATCATTACATCCCTCCCTTCCCTCATCCCTTCATCCCAACATCCCTTCATCCCCCCCTTCCCTCAACCCAACATCCCTTCATTCCTCATCCCTTCATCCCTACATCCCTCCCTTCTCTCATCCCTTCATCCCTCCCTTCCCTCATCCCTTCATCCTAACATCACTTCATCCCCCCTTCCCTCAACCCAACATCCCTTCATTCCTCATCCCTTCATCATTACATCCCTTCATCCCTCCCTTCCCTCATCCCAACATCCCTTCATTCCTCATCCCTCCCTTCCCTCATCCCTTCATCCCTACATCCCTTCATCCCTCATCCTTACATCCCTTCATCCCTCCCTTCCCTCATCCCAACATCCCTTCATCCCTCATTCCTACATCCCTTCATCCCAGCATCCCTTCATACTCTGCCTGTCTCCATTCATATTTAACTTGTGTATATTTTTAAAATGTCTAATTCTAGGAATCATCTGGGGGCCCGTAATCATCCCGAGCAGATCATGCCGGAGACGGAACCCCCACTCTGAGTCTCCCTCTGCACAGACCACAGCACGTCCTCCCAGACCAGAACATCTCATCACCCCCTCCATATCAATTCATGTGTTACTTCTTGCAATAAACCTACAAACATCACACTGTTGTGGCGTGGTCCCTGCTAGTGAACCACTCTTTAAACACTGCCAGAGTCCATAGTGTTCCTGTTAGTGTTTACTTCCTGACTGTCTTCTTCTGCTGTTCCAATTAGTGTTTACTTCCTGTTTTCTTCTGCTGTTCCCTTTAGTGTTTATTCCTGTCTGTCTTCTTCTATTGATTTCTCTGACGCCCAGCTCTCTGTCTTATAACCTCTTTCCTTCTCTTGCGCTGTTTTTCTCTTCTTTACTGGGGACAGTTTAGCCATCATGACTTCTTTGTATTTGCACAGAAGTATCTTTAATAATTATTATGGATAGATGAACTGACAGAAGTAAAAGCCAAACAACTAAAAACAGACATGATTTCATCCATACTAAGTGAGACAGAATCTGACAGATCGGGCCTCTGCTACATGTCCCATGTTAGCACCACGTCCCTAACATTACTGGGAATAGGATATGTTGCATGCATGTGTAACACATGTAAATGGTCTCAGGAGTGCACACAGTTTATAGCATGGCATTTAGCAATTTCATGGTCAGGACTCTTAATCAAAACTGCAGTGTCATGGACAAAAAATCCCTAATATAATATATATTGTGTTCAGGGTGTAGGTTGTATTTTTGTTGTATTATTGTTGTGATATCATTTTGGTATCCATGTAAAAGTGTCACTTTTACATGGATACCAAAATTGATAAGGCAAAGATGTAGCACCTTCCAGTGAAGAGCAGGTCATTATGTACCTGATCTTTCCCAAAATGTCACACAGTATTTCCCTCAGTATCTGCTAAGACATTCCACTGTGCCCTGTGATGGCTGAAAGGAGCCCCTGTGTGAAGCTTCCCAGTAAGCTGGCCCCAGATGCTGAAGGAAAACAGAGCGGAGAGCGAGGGGTCCAACAGAAACACTGCTGTCAGTGGACAGGGTGATGGTTGAGCTCTCTGGTGGTAAACTACAGCAGTCAGGTGCATCACTTCTGTGGACACTTTGTTTTTAGGGTTCAGGCTCCAGCAGAGTACGATGCGTGTCTGTGTGTTTGCACATAAGCATGAAAGCACTGTAACACGGACAATAAATGCCAGTCAGAGAGACAGCAAAGTGTTGGAATGGCTTGTAGGGAGGTTTAACCACAAGCCTTTACCTAAGCATGACCTTAGCTTGTGGACATTGGAGCAGCCTGAGTTTGAATTAATTTCTTCTCATCCTGACCGGCCGATATATAAGGGGGTTTCCTGAAAAACATATGCGGCGTGTTAGGCAGCAAACTATAGCCGTATTTACACAGCTAGATCAATAGAATCCAGCAGGGAATACTCCTCTATGACACACACCAGCAGATGTTGGAGCTCTGTCACAAGGTCGGGCTGGTTGGTCAACACCACTCATTCTCCTCAGATCAATCCAATAATTAGGCCGGGTCAGCACCATGTGTAACTCGCACAGTCATGTTAACAGGATGTTCATTACACGTTTCCAATCAAGCTTCTGATTGCCATCATGATAATGACAAAACTGCTGAGTGCTGATACATTAGGTTTAATGTGGTGTAACTGAATACAGCACATTTAGGGCAAAATATCATAACACTGAAGGGTCACACTCCTTAATTAGCATTTCATTGTATGCTTTATGAAATGTACTACAGCCTGTTACATAAATCAAAGCTAGCATCAAATCAGCACCAGTGGTTAGGGAAGCAAAGAGCCAACTTGGAGAACACATTTTTTTTTTCTAATTTAAGCAATAATATGGAACCCAATATTCCTCTTGAAAATAAGAGTTTAGTTCATCAGCGGCCCAACACAGCCGTACTCTGTCCATCACACCCAGGAGTGTTGCTGCTGCACTATAATGACCAGTAGTTTAGGGTGGCTAATGTTGGACTAATATTAACGTACATCTTAATATTATCTTTAATGTTCCATTTGTATGAAGTTATATGCATATATTACAACTAGTGCTGTCAATCAAGCTGTTAGTCTCTTTAGCCGATTCCTCTGCGCCATTTGCCTTTTTACCGATGAGAGCAACTTGTAATGTGAAAATGTGTAAAGTGATTAATTTGCGTACATTTTTCCATATTTATTTATAGCTTTTACGGGATAAGGTTGACACACCAATTATAACATATTATAAATATATAAACATAAACATGTATATGTTTTTATTATATACATAGTGTATTAAGTGTTTTAGTCTACAAATTGCTATAATTTATAAATTATTTCTTGGCTTTTCCAGAGATTTCAACTAACTTCATGATTTCTATCAGTGAGGAGAACTGTTGGAGGTTATAACATGTTCCTTCTGTGACACATGCAATGTGTGGCAAGCGAGTTTTAATGCAAGTCCACCAGTAACCCTATGTACTGGTTTACACTATGATTTGTGGTTTAAAGCCCTTAAAAATGTACAAGTGGAAAAAAATGTTTTCTTCTTAATGTTAATATTTTTAATTTTGTCCCCACCAACTGAAAGTGGAAATTGATTCCAAAACAATAATATTCATGTTTTCGGTAGCCTGGATCCTTTATTTATTTAAACAAACAGATGTTTTCCTTTCTGCCAAAACATTTCCTGATGAGAAAGAACACAAGAAAGGCAAGGCAAGTTTATTTATATAGCACTTTTCAACACAAGGCAATTCAAAGTGCTTTACAAAAAATGAAAGACATTCAGAAAATGACATTTAAAATCAGTCATTAAAAAGAAAAGCTAATAAAATAAACATTAAAAGAAAAAATACATGGATAAAAGTTACAGTGCAGTCTAAGATATGAATAGTTCAATTAAAAGCAGCGACAAAAAGAAAAGTCTTCAGCCTGGATTTAAAAGTAGTCAGAGTTGCAGCGGACCTGCAGATTTCTGGGAGTTTGTTCCAGATATTTGGAGCATAATAACTGAACGCTGCTTTACCATGTTTAGTTCTGACTCTGGGGACAGAAAGCTGACCAGTCCCTGAAGACCTGAGAGATCTGGATGGTTCATCATTTAGCAGGAGGTCAGAAATGTATTTTGGGCCTAAACCATTCAGTGCTTTATAAACCAGCAGCAGTATTTTTGAAATCTATTCTTTGACACACAGGAAGCCAGTGTAAAGACTTCAGAACAGGAGTGATGTGATCCACTTTCTTAGTGTTAGTGAGGACTCGAGCAGCGGCGTTCTGAATCAGCTGCAGCTTTCTAATAGATTTTTTAGTGAGACCTGTGGAGACACCATTGCAGTAGTCGAGTCTACTGAAGATAAAAGCATGGACAAGTTTTTCCAAATCCTGCTGTGACATTAGTCTTATAATCCTAGATATATTCTTTAGGTGATAGTAGGCTGATTTAGTAACTGTTTTAATGTGACTGTTGAAACTCAGGTCAGAGTCCATGACTACACCTAGATTTCTGGCTTTATCTGTTGTTTTGAACATTGCAGACTGAAGCTCAGCGCTAACTTTTATACGTTCTGCCTTGGCTCCAAAAACCATTACCTCAGTTTTATCTTTGTTTAATTGGAGAAAGTTCTGACACATCCAGTCATTGATTTGTTCAATGCACTTACTCAGTGTTTGAATTGGAGCATAGTCTCCTGGTGAAATTGTTACGTACATTTGTGTGTCATCTGCATAGCTATGGTAACTTATTTTGTTGTTTTTCATTATCTTTTATTAACACAGATTGAATCACAGATTGAATCCTGATAATATAATATTCTTTACAGGTAGCTCCACACGAGCGCTCACAGAAAACTGCCCCGTGTGTGTGAAGCAGCAAAAAGGGTCATGTTGCTCATAGGTCATGTCATTTCCAAAAGAACATGTCACAATATTCATCTCGCCTTATGAAACACATGCCCACTCATATTTGAAATATATAGAGACAGGCGGTCAAAGACATGAGCACATCAAATCCTTTTCATGGTCCAGAAACATAGAGACTTTTATTTATTTCCGCTCTTATCATGAGCTCAGACAATATCTTGTAGTAACTCAGTGGCTGTCATGCTGAGAGATATGGAGGCGAGGAATGTGAGTGGTGAACAGCTTCTTTATGACAGTATATTGAGATAGCACACCCACACATGTGCACACCCCTCCTGGTTAAAGGAAAGCAGCACAAAGCGGCAAGTGAATGCATCTAGTGAGCAGCTGACAAGGAAGCAAATAGCATTAAAAAACATTGAGGCACAATCTCTACATGCATTTCAGTTCAATACTGACGAATCAAAGAGAATAAAGTGTGTGCGGAGGTGGGAGAAGTACTCAGATCTTGTAGTAAATATAGAAGTACCAGAGTGTAGGAATACTCTGTTACAGTAAAAGTCCTGCATTCAAAATGTTACTCAAGTAAAAGTAGAAAAGTATTCTCATCAAAATATAGTTAAAGTACCAAAAGTAAAAGTAGTCGTTGTGCAGATTGGTCCATTTCAGAATAATGTATATGATATGTTTTATAATGATTGATCATGAAAGTGTTCTCAAAGCTGGTAAAGGTGCAGCTAGTTTGAATGACTTTGTATACTGCAGGGTAGCTTGTGGATTTACTCCAGGTGGAACTAAAGTCTGATTTAACACTTGATTAGATTTCACATCATTCATCCACATCTGTGAAGTAACTAAAGGTATTAAATACATGTAGTGGAGGAAAAGTACACCATTTATCTCTGAACTGTAGAGGAGGTACAAAGTAGCAGAACATTGAAATACTCAAGTAAAGTACAAGTAACTCAAAATTGTACTTAATCACAGTACTTGAGTAAACGTAATGAATTGCTTTACACTACTGAGTGTGTACTTGGTTGGTGTTCATCACTAACAGGCGGGTTGCTACGAGCCGATCTTGATGTAAAAAGTATAACTGACCCTTTATTCATGTTATATGAGCTGCGGAGCAACAGTGGGATGTTGCTAAGTTACAATTCAAGATTGTTATTATAGGTAAACACCTTGGACGTAAAGTATTAGGAATGTATACATTGAGTGTTGAGTGGGCCACATGTCAGGGTTTTTAGCACCTCGTTAAAAGTCAAGCACAGCAGGAATGATACATAGTGAGTTATTGTCCCTCTGCCGCGCTGTGTTTCTGGGACTCTGTTGGGTGCAGAGACACATCTTAGAGACACTCGAGGTGTTCCATTTAGCAGCAGTTTACATACAGTGGGGCAAAAAAGTATTTAGTCAGCCACCAATTGTGCAAGTTCTCCCACTTAAAAAGATGAGAGGCCTGTCATTTTCATCCTAGGTACACTTCAACTATGAGAGACAGAATGGGGGGAAATAATCCAGGAAATCACATTGTAGGATTTTTAATGAATTGATTGGTAAATTCCTCGGTAAAATAAGTATTTGGTCACCTACAAACAAACAAGATTTCTGGCTCTCACAGACCTGTCACTTCTTCTTTAAGAGCCTCCTCTGTCCTCCACTCGTTAACTGTATTAATGGCACCTGTTTGAACTCCTTATCAGTATAAAAGACACCTGTCCACAACCTCAAACAGTCACACTCCAAACTCCACTATGGCCAAGACCAAAGAGCTGTCAAAGGACACCAGAAACAAAATTGTAGACCTGCACCAGGCTGGGAAGACTGAATCTGCAATAGGTAAGCAGCTTGGTGTGAAGAAATCAACTGTGGGAGCAATTATTAGAAATGGAAGACATACAAGACCACTGATAATCTCCCTCGATCTGGGGCTCCACGCAAGATCTCACCCCGTGGGGTCAAAATGATCACAAGAACGGTGAGCAAAAATCCCAGAACCACACAGGGGGACCTAGTCAATGACCTGCAGAGAGCTGGGACCAAAGTAACAAAGGCTACCATCAGTAACACACTACGCCGCCAGGGACTCAAATCCTGCAGTGCCAGACGTGTCCCCCTGCTTAAGCCAGTACATGTCCAGGCCCGTCTGAAGTTTGCTAGAGAGCATTTAGATGATCCAGAAGAGGATTGGGAGAATGTCATATGGTCAGATGAAACCAAAATAGAACTTGTTGGTAAAAACTCAACTAGACGTGTTTAGAGGAGAAAGAATGCTGAGTTGCATCCAAAGAACACCATACCTACTGTGAAACATGGGGGTGGAAACATCATGCTTTGGGGCTGTTTCTCTGCAAAGGGACCAGGACGACTGATCCGTGTAAAGGAAATAATGAATGGGGCCATGTATCGTGAGATTTTTAGTGACAACCTCCTTCCATCAGCAAGGGCATTGAAGATGAAACGTGGCTGGGTCTGTCAGCATGACAATGATCCCAAACACACCACCCGGGCAACGAAGGAGTGGCTTCGAAATAAGCATTTCAAGGTCCTGGAGTGGCCTAGCCAGTCTCCAGATCTCAACCCCATAGACAATCTTTGGAGGGAGTTGAAAGTCCGTGTTGCCCAGCGACAGCCCCAAAACATCACTGCTCTAGAGGAGATCTGCATGGAGGAATGGGCCAAAATACCAGCAACAGTGTGTGAAAACCTTGTGAAGACTTACAGAAAACGTTTGACCTCTGTCGTTGCCAACAAAGGGTATATAACAAAGTATTGAGATGAACTTTTGTTAATGACCAAATACTTATTTTCCACCATAATTTGCAAATAAATTCTTTAAAAATCAGACAATGTGATTTCCTGGATTCTTTCCCCCCCATTTTGTGTCTCATAGTTGAGGTATACCTAGAATGAAAATTACAGGCCTCTCTCATCTTTTTAAGTGGGAGAACTTGCAGAATTGGTGGCTGACTAAATACTTTTTTGCCCCACTGTATATAAAGAGGGCTGTGGGCGAATTAGACTCACACACATGAGTAACAGGAGTAAAGAGTTTGTCATCAGCGGGGAAGCGTCTGTGGTTTGCTGATAGGAAATGAAGCAAAGCCTGTAGTAAACTTGAACAGCTCTGAGTCTGATTTGAGATCTGGTCGCACTCTGTAAATCACAACATAGGAAACTGCTCGGATCTGTCACTGAATAAATCTCACTCTCCCCTCCCAGGAAGGTTCATGTTTGGAGGTTAAGCAGCAGGCAGGGTCCCATGATCCTCAGGGTCACTTCTAAGCTGAAGGAAAGACAGGCTAGTCCCAGAAAGTGTTCAGTGGGGCCCTTGGAGGAGATCCGACTGAATATCCTTTAAATTCTCAGACTCCTGAGAGATGAGATGGATTATTTGAGAGGGTTTGGACAGAGGACTGTGGCAAAAGACTCTGAGCCAGATCACCTTGCTAAATATTTGTATTGTGAAAACCTCCCAATATTGGTAGTGACACTTTATTTTGTTGGTATGCTTGAAAGACTGAAGCAGTACAAACATTACTGCTAATGATAGAAAATGATACTAGGGTTCTCACAAAACAACATATACCAGGTGCAGTGATGACGTATTTGTGTAGGCTGACCTGGAAGTAAGCATCGCAAGAGCTCCCTCGACAAAAATAAATGGGATTTGGAAATATGGGATTTTGGAATATTGCAGAAATAAGAACTGTGGCAGACACATGTTTATCATTCTTACAACCTTTCTCAGGATAGCGTAATTCAAACCTCCAGAAGTAAAAAAGATAACTTTAGGCTATAAATGAACTTCATAATGGCCATGACACTTTACATCACCACCGCTAAGCTAAAGGTGGCCTCTTCACTTATACATTTTAGTTCCTACTCTTTCACTTAAATCCTAAAAACTTAGATCTTATATTTAAAACTTTATCCAAACCTTTCCCCTCTATGACCTCTTGAGGTTCTAATAGAGGGTAACAGGTTGCAGAGAAGGCCTAGCCCGGCCCGGGAATGTGGAACGTAGCCACAGACCTACTCCTTACCTCTAACCAATTCAGGTTCCAGTGGGGACCTCTCTCCCTGCGTGCCTCTCCACCTCTGTTTCCTGCTTCTTACTTGCTTCCCTTTTCCCTCAACATATCAAGGGAGTGCATGTATGTAGACACGTTAGTTTAGCTGCTATAGGCTTGGACTGTTGAGGGGGGGCAACTTACTCCGTCTTTCTGTCTGTTTGTACCTGTGTACTCTCATGTTCCGATTAACCCAGCTTCCCCCAAATCTCTTTTTTGTGTCCATATATACACTGGGATCCTGGGTCGAGGCTAATCCTGTTGCTGTGGTCGTGTGTCCTGGATCCTCTATCCTGAGCACTGGATCCTTAGTCCTGGACCCTGCATCCTGTGTCCTGGATCCTCTATCCTGAGTCCTGGACTTCGAGTCGTGGCTGAACCTGTCTCTGCGGTCCTGCCTGACTCTCATCATACTACTTCCCTGATGGCTCCCACAAGATAGCTGACATCCTCGTGGATTCATCTTCTTATTACAGACACATGCATTTCCATACATTTGGACTACCTATGTTGCAAATGTATTATCTTTTCAATTTACACACGGCATCTATTGCACGTCTGTCCGTCCTGGGAGAGGGATCCCTCCTCTGATGCTCTCCCTGAGGTTTCTCCCATTTTTCCCTTTAAACTGTGGGTTTTCTCTGGAAGTTTTTCCTTGTATGATGTGAGGGTCTAAGGACAGAGGGTCTAAGGACAGAGGGTGTCGTATTGTCATACTGATAATCTGTACAAACTGTGAAGTCCACTGAGACAAATGTAACATTTGTGATATTGGGCTATATAAATCAACATTGATTGATTGATAATGTTCGCCATGATGAAGTTTAGTCGTCTCATTTAGACACTTGTTAGCAACCACCGAAGATGCTTTATTTTCATTTTCATTTCATTTCAAACCTTTATTTAACCAGATTGGTCCCATTGAGATCATAGATCTCTTTTTCAAGGGAGACCTGCAGCATATAGGTTCCACATGAAACATAAAACAATAAAGGACATTATATATTATATTTACAGGATACATTTACATAGTTATAGACATTTACAAGTTCCCATAGTATCAACGAGCATTTCATTTAGCCTAGCTTTAAAAACATGCAGAGGAATGAGATTGCTCAGTTTCAATTCTTGCTGAAGACTGTTCCAAGCAAGTGGAGCTGCGCACATAAAAGCTGTCTTACCTAAGACAGTCCTTGCTCTTGGCACATCTAACAATACTACATCATGCGATCTCAGACAATAGCTGCTTGCAACTCTCTGTGTTATCAGAGAGCAGATATAATACGGGAGTTTACCCAACAAAGCTTTATAAATAAACGTGTACCAATGACTGAGCCTCTTTACAGTAAGTGATGGCAGACCTGCCTTGGCATACAGGGTACAGTGATGAGTAAGTGCTTTACAATTTGTGACAAATCTAAGTGCGCTGTGATAAGCGGCATCTAACTTGTTCAGGCAATTGGCAGGTGCATTCATATACAACAAATCACCATAGTCCAGCACAGGTCAAAAGGTCACAGTGACTTTTCCTGGCTTCAAAAGAGAAACAGGACTTGTTTCTGAAAAAGAAACCTAGCCTAACCCTCAGCTTTTTAAGCAGGTTATTGACATGAAGTTTAAAAGTAAGACAATCATCAAGCCAGATACCTAGGTATTTATAACTGGTAACTACTTCAAGTACTTGTCCTTGCATAGTAACAATATCTAAAACAGGCTCTGGTGTCTTTTTAGCTTTAGAAAAGAGCATTACCTTGGTTTTATCAACATTTAAAATAAGCTTAAGTTCAGCAAGCTGAGTCTGAATAATGTTAAAAACAGCCTGTAATTTAACACCAGCCTCCTTAATGGAGGGACCTGCACAGTACATCACGGTATCATCAGCATAAAAATGTAAAGTAGCTTCATCCACATTTTCACCTAAACTGTTGATATATATGGAGAATAAAAGTGGACCTAAAACAGAGCCTTGAGGAACACCATTAGCAATGTTTAACCACTCAGAAGACAGCCCATCAAAGTGAACACATTGGGACCTTTCAGAGAGGTAGTTCACAAACCACCCACTGCATGGCTGGATATGCCGATACTGAGTAGCCTCTGCTTTAAGATGCAATGATCGACGGTATCAAACGCTTTGGATAGGTCAATAAATAGAGCTGCACAACTCTGCTTATTGTCTAAAATACTCGTAATGTCATTCACCACTTTCATTGTCGCAGTGATGGTGCTATGTTGTTTTCTGAAGCCTGACTGATGTTTAGACAGGATATCATTTTTACATAAAAACTCCTTTACCTGTTCACTCACTAGTCGTTCGAGCACCTTCGCCAGAACTGACAATTTAGAGATTGGCCTATAGTTATTTAAAATAGTTGCCTCCCCTCCTTTTAGTAAAGGCAAGACATAAGCTGACTTCCATACTTTTGGAATTGCATTTGTGCTGAGGGAGAGGTTAAAAAGAGTAGTGAGAGGAAGAGCAATACAATCTGCAGCTATCTTTAAAAAGAAAGGTTCTACGTTGTCCGGGCCAGCCGGTTTCTTAGGATCTAGCTTAGATAAGGCTTCATGAACAACATTGACAGTAAAAGGAGTAAAACTGAAAGGGTTTTCCAGACCACATTGTTCAGAGTCACTGATTGGGGTGTTCACAGAAGCAGAGTTAGTCACAGAATCAAACATAGAACCGCAGGACACAAAATGCTCATTAAAGCAATTTAACATAGTGGCCCTGTCCGATATAGAGCCAGATGCTGTGGTAAGGCACGGCGGTAGCTCATTACGGATCTCACCGGTGGATATCAATTTTATTTCTTTCCAACATTTCCTAGGATTATTTAGGTTTTCTGTGGTAACTGACAAATAGTACTTCGACTTTGCACTTTTGACATTTGAAGTGAAGCTATTCCTTAGCTGCCTAAAACGCAGCCACTCTCCCTCTGAGCCTGATTGCCTAGCCTTTGCCCAGGCCTTGTTTCTCTCATGAAGGAGACTGGACAGCTCAGCAGAAAACCAAGGATTGTCTCGTCCCTTCACTCTAAATGTACGCAGGGGTGCATGTCTATCAATGATCTCCATAAAACCAAGATAAAAATAATACCATGCGGTTTCCACATCAGCACACAGATCGATTTTACCCCAATCAAACCCAAACAGATCATGCACAAAACCCTGCTCAACAAAATGTTTTTTGTCTCTCTTAATGATAATACGAGGTTTAACCTTTTGGACCTTAGTGTCCCTAATTGTGTCTACAACACAGTGATCACTCAGATCATTTGCAAATACTCCCACAGATGAATATTTATGGGGAACATTAGTTAAAATGAGATCAATTAGGGAGGATTTATTAGGGGACTTAATATTTGGGCGAGTAGGACTGTTCCACAATCTGAGTAACATTTAAAGAGATACAAAGGTTTTTTTAAATCCTCTGACACTGCAGTTAACCAGTCCCAGTTAAAATCTCCAAGTAGCACTATTTCCTTGTAGTCTAGTTGTGATAAAAGATTTGCTAGTGAAGACAAGGAGTCTTTGACAGCTGAGGGGGGTCTGTAACAACTCACTACCATGACCTGTTGACCCTTTGCCACTTCTATATTTATGGCTAAAAATTCAAATTGCTTACTGATCGATTTGGAAACTAATGTGGTTACACTGAACTTATTCTTAACATAAATGGCAACGCCACCACCTTTATTAGGCCGGTCGGTACGATACACATTAAAACCATTTAAGGCAATGTCAGAGGCCAAAATAGATTTGTTTAGCCATGTTTCTGATAAGACAATGACGTCAGCGTCAGTCGATTTTGCCCAGATACGGACAAAATCTAGTTTACCTAACAGACTGCGCACATTCAAGTGGATGAAACCCAACCCAGACCTAGCTTTAAAATCAGCAGGAGTAGCGATCTGATTACTACTACTGGGCGGACCAGGGTTAGGTTGTACATTTCCTGACAGTAATAACAACAACAAAAACCAGGCATCTTTTCCTCTTAAACGACACAAATACATTGTCATCTAATTTAGAAACACCGGAAAAGTCTGCGAGAGTGTGATTAGAGCTTAAGAAGCAGTCCTGAAGAACCATCATCGCAGGAAAATAAAAAAGACAAACATATTTTGTCGAGCAGATTGACTGTGACAAGGCAACCGGTAATTGTTTGAGCAACACATCCGAACCTTTGCAGGGGATGCCCACTGCGGGTGGCAGAACAGACCTGAATCCAGTAGTCTTCTCAGAATGACTAGAGATCTTCTCACAGTCCAAAACAGTTAACAGGCACAGCAGAATCCCGATATGGGCCATTTTCCCAGACCAGCACACAGTATCCGCTATGTTCCTGGAGCAAAATCAGCACAGCAGCAAAGGACAGGCGAAAACAGCAGCGTGGAAGCGCTCCGGTCCCTCCGTGGTATCCCGGGGTGAAAGCAGGCCTCTGCAACAGCAGAACCAGGACAGGTGGAAAGCAGGCCCCAGCGATGGTAAAATCCTCCTCCGTACAGCAGCACACGCCTGGTGGAAGCAGGCCAAGCCCGAATCGTGGATCCACTCCGTTTCTCCGCGACGACTCCGGGGTAAAAACCTCTCCAGTGCAGCCGTGCAGGTGGGAGCAGGCCTCCGTAGATCGCAGATCGCAGGCAGCAACAGGTGGAGCTGCTCCGTCTCTTCGCGACGAGCAGGCCTCCGTAAATCGCAGATCGCATGCAGCAACAGGTGGAGCCGCTCCGTCTCTTCGCGACGTCTCCGGAGGAAAAACACCTTAGTACAGCCGCACTCGACAGGTGGGAGTAGGCCTCCGCAGATCGCAGACAACTAAAACTACTACTTGTATAAGCAGGGATGGCTAAAAGTTTGTAAGCAGGAGAGCTAGATGCTGCCAGATGCTAACAGATGCCAACAGGTAAGTGCGAGCCTGTAGAAATTGCGACTGCCTCCAATTTATACAATCATCAGTGGGGTATTTACAGACTAGTAAACCTTTCATGAAGACAGGTGAGGCAGTGCCTCTGTCTTCATAATTTCGATAATTTTTATAGTAAAAATCGCTGAAATTGCGTATTTTCTGTTTCTATACAGTGAAAGATGCGAGCAGAGCCTCACCTCGGATTGCGTAATCCCTCGCAAACTAGGTTAAGCGCATGCATTTGGCGCGTGCCTGTTGCTACAGTATCACTCTGTATGTCGCCAATATAATGTTTACAGAGACTTTACTATGAAACCTGACTTTCCATAGCCTAGCTAATGAATGTAATGTATGTGTGTCACTGTGTGACATAGTTAGTCTTGCTGATGTGACAAGGTGAGGCAGACAGTACTCTGCCGCACTGAAGGGGGCGCACGTGAGCCCACAGGTTCTTGTTGCTACTGTTATTCTACGCAGAGACGGTAGACGCAAACAACTATCTAAAAAGCTATCTAAAATTTCAAAACAGTAATAGAGATTTTTGTCCAGAAGGATAGGTGCATGGACTTCATCTTCAAGTCAAGGTAAAACCACCATTTTATTGAAAATGGGATCTTACTAAGAGACAACGATACAATATTGAAATTAAACTACATTTTGTGGGTATCCTTTTGTTGAACGGTCTGTTTCAAATGAATCGAAGCATCAGACTAAAATAGCTTTTGAAAACAACAGAATATTTCGATTAAAGGTGGGGTAGGTAATTTTGGAGGAACCAGCTCGAGTGCGCTAGGATTTGAAAATACACAGCCGGAAAAAATCTGCCACTTCCTTACAGAGCCCCTCCTCCAACACACAGGAACGCGACCAATGAGGGCACGTGGTAAGTTTGTGCACAGATGGAAGGCTGACAGGCAGGTAGGCCATCCAGTTACTTTAGCCGGGCCGGCTCAGATGATTGGTCGTGCTTTTTACAGCGCTACGGCTTCCAGAGATGAAATGTTTTTATTGATTTGTTGTCAAAGCACTTCAGATATTCATTGCTATCGGGATGTTAAGAGCATTCCATGGAATATAACAAAAAGTGTATCTCGAGCCGGTTTCTCAAACTTACCTACCCCACCTTTAAGGTCAAAATATAATAATATTTGAAAATCTGACTCTGAAAGAGTGAGTGCCTCACCAGCCATGAACCTCACTGCACGTCACTGTTACAGACGTGTTTTATATCATAGAACAAAATGTGAAAATCTCTTCAGTTTGTGCTGAAACAGACCTTATTTCAGACTTCTAGTTCTAACCACTAACACATCGATCAAGTGAGCCGGAGGTGGCTATACTAACTCACTCCTACATCACTCTATGGGGTTACCTAGTGACAATTATCAAATATATTTTTTTCTTTTCATAACCTTGGCCATACACTCTATATTTAATTTACAGTTCATTGAATTTACAGTTTGCTTAATTTATTTAAAGTTTATCTATATACATTGAAATATATTTATTATTATAAACATAAATTAACACATGATTTGTTTCTTTGTTATTCATATTCATTATTGTTATTTACCACTTCTGTTATTTCTTAAATGCTTTTGTTTTAAAATAAATGATATAGCAGGAATGCCTTCGTCATAGCAAAGTGATGATAGAAGTGAGGGGAGTGAAAGGAGGAATGACATGCAACCTGGTTATCTGTGACATGCTAACACTTTGTGTAACAAGTAGAGAGAAGTCCTAGCGCTGCCCCCAGTTGATAGTCTGAGCCTCCTGAAGCTACTGGACACACCGACAGCAGAAACTCAGCAGAACCACTAAACTTCACTGAATTGAGCAAAGATGAGTTTCACTGCTTATTAATTCAACTTGTATTTGCAAGAGCAGTATGGAATTATCTTTCAAATGTGTTGAGTGTGCCTTCAAATTAGATCCATAGAGAAATTCAAAGGAACACTCTGTGACTATTTTGTTTAGTTTTTTATTTCAACTACAGTAAGCACTGAGCTGACGTGTTAACAGGGATTGTCTGGCGTCTGTTGTGCTCGGTGATGAGTGTGAGGAATGTGACAAAGACACACACTGGACTCTTCACTCACACCCACAACACACACACAACCACACCTTAACAAGCAGTTAAGCAAAGTGTCTTTGAAGTGTAGGTTTAGTTATCTGCAAGATACACTATCGCTCCAACAAGCTCGTAATACCACGTTTAAGAAGGGTATCAAAACACAACAGCAAGGACAACAAATGAACTCAAACCAGGAAAGAAAGGAACGTATTGCACAATGATTCCTGTCTGTCAGTCTGAGACAAAGAGAAATACCTTTCTTTCTTTCGAGCAGGGACCGGCTGACATTTCCCATCATGCTTAGCTCGACTGATGAGGAGATAACGTTGCTGTTTAAAATGAAAATGCTACTGAAGATTGCAGTTAGTCTCTCATTCCTACCCAAACTCTCCACTGAATATATTACTCAGAGAGTCTCATGTATTTTGTTTGTATTACAAATGTTTTGTTTTGCGTTTTCCCCTACAGACATCTTTTTTAATCATATTTTAACCGAGTTATGTTGGTGGTGGGCGAACAGCTGAAGGCCACAACGGTCCGGTAAAGAGAAATATTGCTGTTCTTTAAAAATGTTTAAGATTTATTTTTGTAAAAATGTTTTGTTTACTGAAATGTTGTGTTATATTAATTATTGTGTTTCGCCATTAAGGGCCAACGTATAAATAAATATACTTCAGCATTGAATGTATCCTGCCAGTGATCATTCATAACACTGAACACAATCTCACAAAAGTCTCTATAAAAGGGCCACAGCAGGCTTTATAATATCAGATGACTTTGCAGAATCAAGTTATTGAATTGCATTAAGCCTCACCTCAGTCACAATAACACTGTTATCTGTGGATGGTTCTGATGGGAACATGTTTGTCTGCCTGTCTCTGGAACATGTGTTTGGTCATGTGCTCAGATACAAAGCAAGACTCTGCTTCACAATGCAAAATAAAAACACTGCTCGTGGTTCTACATGTGGTTGGGGGGGTTGGGAGGGCAGAGCTGAAGGCTGTCAGGAACCATCTCAACAAATGGTTTGTGTCAGCTCAGGGACGAACGTGACGCTCTCTTGTGGTTTTCAAGTGCAGATCAATGTCAGATATGAAGTACCAGCCTGGTGCTGTGAAGGGGGGGTTGGTGGCGGAGGGAGTTTGCAGGACTGGGGAATCTGGAATTGAAATGACGTGAACTTCCCCCCCCCCCCCCCCCCCCCCCTAGTTGTCCCCTCGCAGACCTCGGTGCCTGCAAGTGATAGCAACAGCGTGGGTGCTGGGGGGGGGGGGGGAGATGTGGATAGGGTGGGTGGGTGGGGGGGTGTGTTGGGTAGGATTTTAGGGTCATGAGCTCAGGTCTCAGGAGGACCCAACCCCCCCACACTCTCTGCACCTTCACTGCAGGTGATCTAGAATGTTCCTAAAGTATCAGAATACCAGCTTTGACTTCCTTTGTGTGTGAAGTCCTTCATGAGGTCACCAACAGTTTGCTCCTAATTCAAGACACTGGGTTTCATCATTCAAATATTGTAATTAAAAAGCAGCGGTGTAAAGTAACTATGTACATTTAGTTTATTTGTACTTTACTTGTGTATTTTCATTTAATGCTACTTTGTACTTTTACCTCACTACATTTCATTGGGAAAATGTGTACTTTACTTCTACTCCACTACATGTATTTAATACCTTTAGTTACTTCACAGATGTGGATGAATGATGTGAAATATAACCAAGTGTTGAATCAGACTTTAGTTCCACCTGGAGTAAATCCACCAGCTACCCTGCAGTATACAAAGTCATTCAAACTAGCTGCACCTTTACCAGCTTTGAGAACACTTTCATGATCAATCATTATAAAACATATCATATATATTATTCTGAAACGGACCAATCTGCACAACGACTACTTTTACTGTCGCTACTTTCACTATATTTAGATGAGAATACTTTTGTACTTTTACTTGAGGAACATTTTGAATGCAGGACTTTTACTGTAACAAAGTATTCCTACACTCTGGTACTTCTACTTTTACTCAAGTACAAGATCTGAGTGCTTCTACTTTAACTCAAGTACAAGATCTGAGTACTTCTACTTTTACTCAAGTACAAGATCTGAGTGCTAGTTCCAACTTTGTTAAAAAGTGAGAAAGTAAAGTCATGTGGTTGCTAAATAGGTTTGTATAAAACATCTGTAGTGCTGTTAAGGCAATCAGATATGTAATCAGGAAGCTACTAAAGCATTCAAATGTTGCATGACTCATCAGTTTCAGGGTGCCAAACTAAAATGTGGCTGTAAAAGGAGATACACTGATATACGCTATATTACATTTCTAAATATGCAATAATGCATTTTAGATTTGTATATTTCATGGCATTGGTAAGACTTGGTAATGCATTCATTTATTTTAACTAGTGGTGCACGATAATTATCGGCCCGATAATTATCGGTCCAATATTAGGAATTATGACGTCATCCCGATAAACCCGATAAAAGTATTAATAGCCCCGATAATATACAATATATTTTTTGGGTAAAAAAAAAGAAAAAAATACTGCGGTGTGGGTGGATTGGGATGAGGGGCGCTTGTTTTTCACTCGGCTCCTCCCGTTTTGCCAGTACTGTGGTATTAGTGGTTTAGGAAGAGGGCAGTTCTTCACAAATCCAGCGCTCCCTAACTCATGCCTGGCTGTGACGTAAATGGTGTGCGGCCGTGAAGCCAGGACAGTAAACAAACATGTCGTCGGTAGTATGGGACTATTTCAAAGTTTCAGAGTTAGATAGTTCGCTTGCTATTTGTATTAACAAATGCAATGCAGAAGTTCCACGAGGAGGGAAAAAGGCAACGAGCTATAATACTTCCAACCTGATTAGTCCCCTGAAACATCGCCATCGCTACGATGGTGTGTTAAAAGTGTACGAAGACGCCTGCGCTGCTAAACTAGCTGCGAATCCAAAGCCAGCTGCAAAGCCAGCTGCAAAGCCAGCTGCAAAGGCACCGGGGCTTTTACCTATCGACGAGGCTTTTGAAAAAGGCAAGAACTTTATTTGGGAAAATAAATATGGTCAAAACTGTTCTTGGCTTTGTTTTGTTCATAGTAGTAATGCTCATGTCATTTGCTCACTACTAGTCTTTTTTTTACCACCAGGTGTGCAAAAACTACAGGTACATTTAATGTATATATATATTATATTATTATCGGTTATCGGTATCGGTCTTGAGAAGCAGGAAGTTATCGGTATCGGTTTCAAAAAACCAATTTTGTGCATCCCTACATTTTTAACGCATTTAGGTTTCTAGAGGAATGGCGAGCGTTAACGTTGGCAGTCCTACAGTAGTTCAAACGTAAAAATGGAAATCAACCTTAAGTGTTGAGCAAACCAGTAGATCAAAGTTGACTGTTTTTATGAGACAGTGTGTGAGACAGTGTGTGAGACAGTGTGAGAAACAGTGTGTGAGACAGTGTGTGAGACAGTGTGTGAGACAGTGTGAGAAACAGTGTGTGAGACAGTGTGAGACAGTGTGTGAGACAGTGTGTGAGACAGTGTGAGAGACAGTGTGTGAGACAGTGTGTGAGACAGTGTGAGACAGTGTGAGAGACAGTGTGAGAGACAGTGTGTGAGACAGTGTGAGAAACAGTGTGTGAGACAGTGTGTGAGACAGTGTGAGAGACAGCGTGTGAGACAGTGTGTGAGACAGTGTGAGACAGTGTGTGAGACAGTGTGTGAGACAGTGTGTGAGACAGTGTGTGAGACAGTGTGAGACAGTGTGTGAGACAGAGTGTGAGAACAGTGTGTGAGACAGAGTGTGAGACAGTGTGTGAGACAGTGTGTGATACAGAGTGAGAGACAGTGTGTGAGACAGAGTGTGAGACAGTGTGTGCGACAGTGTGTGAGACAGAGTGTGAGACAGAGTGTGAGACAGTGTGAGAGACAGTGTGTGAGACAGTGTGTGCGACAGTGTGTGAGACAGAGTGTGAGACAGAGTGTGAGACAGTGTGAGAGACAGAGTGTGAGACAGTGTGTGAGACAGAGTGTGAGAAACAGTGTGTGAGACAGTGTGTGAGACAGTGTGTGAGACAGAGTGTGAGACAGTGTGTGAGAAACAGTGTGTGAGACAGTGTGAGAAACAGTGTGTGAGACAGTGTGTGAGACAGTGTGTGAGACAGTGTGTGAGACAGTGTGTGAGACAGTGTGAGACAGAGTGTGAGACAGAGTGTGTGAGACAGTGTGTGGACAGTGTGTGAGACAGTGTGGGTGTGAGACAGTGTGAGGACAGAGTGTGTGAGACAGTGTTGGAGACCAGTGTGCGAGACAGGTGTGAGGACAGGTGTGTGAGGACAGGTGTGTGAGGACAGGTGTGTGAGAGAGTGTGAGGACAGTGTTGAGACAGTGTGAGAAGTGTGAGGCCAGTGTGTTGAGGAAGTGTGTGAGACAGATGTGTGAGACAGAGTGTGAGACAGTGTGTGCGACAGTGTGTGAGCAGCCGTGTGGACAGAGTGTGAGACAGTGTAGTGAGACGAGTGTGCGAGACAGTGTGTGAGACAGATGTGTGAGACAGTGGTAGACCGTGTGTGGGACAGATGTGTGGGTTTGCGACAAGGAGACAGAGTGTGAGAGACAGAGTGTGAGACAGAGTGTGCTGAGTCAGATGTGTGAGGACAGAGTGTGAGGACAGTGTGTGAGGACAGTGTGTGAGACAGTTGTGAGAACCGAGTGTGAGACAGTGTGTGAGACAGAGTGTGAGAACAGTGTGTCGAGGACAGATGTGTGAGACAGTGTGTGAGACTAGATGTGTGAGACAGTGTGAGAGACAGTGTGTGAGACAGTGTGAGAAACAGTGTGTGAGACAGTGTGTGAGACAGTGTGTGAGACAGTGTGTGAGACAGTGTGTGAGACAGTGTGAGAGACAGTGTGTGAGACAGTGTGTGAGACAGAGACAGTGTGTGAGACAGTGTGTGAGACAGTGTGAGAGACAGTGTGTGAGACAGTGTGTGAGACAGTGTGAGAGACAGTGTGTGAGACAGTGTGTGAGACAGTGTGTGAGACAGTGTGAGAGACAGTGTGTGAGACAGTGTGTGAGACAGTGTGTGAGACAGTGTGTGAGACAGTGTGAGAAACAGTGTGTGAGACAGTGTGTGAGACAGTGTGTGAGACAGTGTGTGAGACAGTGTGTGAGACAGTGTGTGAGACAGAGTGTGAGACAGTGTGAGAGACAGTGTGTGAGACAGTGTGTGAGACAGAGTGTGAGAGACAGTGTGTGAGACAGTGTGTGAGACAGAGTGTGTGAGACAGTGTGAGAAACAGTGTGTGAGACAGTGTGTGAGACAGTGTGTGAGACAGTGTGTGAGACAGTGTGTGAGACAGTGTGTGAGAAACAGTGTGTGTGAGACAGTGTGTGAGACAGTGTGTGAGACAGTGTGTGAGACAGTGTGTGAGACAGAGTGTGAGACAGTGTGTGAGACAGTGTGTGAGACAGTGTGTGAGACAGTGTGTGAGACAGAGTGTGAGACAGTGTGTGAGACAGTGTGTGAGACAGTGTGTGAGACAGTGTGAGAGACAGAGTGTGTGAGACAGTGTGTGAACAGTGTGTGAGACAGTGTGTGAGACAGTGTGTGAGACAGTGTGAGAACAGTGTGTGAGACAGAGAGTGAGACAGAGAGTGAGACAGTGTGTGAGACAGTGTGTGAGACAGTGTGAGAGACAGTGTGAGAGACAGTGTGTGAGACAGTGTGTGAGACAGTGTGTGAGACAGTGTGTGAGACAGTGTGTGAGACAGTGTGTGAGACAGTGTGTGAGACAGTGTGTGAGAGACATGTGTGAGACAGTGTGTGAGACAGTGTGTGAGACAGTGTGTGAGACAGTGTGAAAAGTGTGTGAGACAGTGTGTGAGACAGTGTGTGAGACAGTGTGAGAAACAGTGTGTGAGAGTGTGAGACAGTGTGTGAGACAGTGTGTGAGACAGTGTGTGAGACAGTGTGTGAGACAGTGTGTGAGACAGTGTGTGAGACAGTGTGTGAGACAGTGTGTGAGACAGAGTGTGAGACAGTGTGTGAGAAACAGTGTGTGAGACAGTGTGTGAGACAGTGTGTGAGACAGTGTGTGAGACCGTGTGTGAGACAGTGTGTGAGACAGTGTGTGAGACCGTGTGTGAGACAGTGTGTGAGACAGTGAGTGAGACAGTGTGTGAGAAACAGTGTGTGAGAATGTGTGAGACAGTGTGTGAGACAGTGTGTGAGACCGTGTGTGAGACAGTGTGTGAGACAGTGTGTGAGACAGTGTGTGAGACAGTGTGTGAGACAGTGTGTGAGACAGAGTGTGAGACAGTGTGAGACAGTGTGTGAGACAGTGTGTGAGACAGTGTGAGACAGTGTGTGAGACAGTGTGTGAGACAGTGTGTGAGACAGTGTGTGAGACAGAGTGTGAGACAGTGTGTGAGACAGTGTGTGAGACAGTGTGTGAGACAGAGTGTGAGACAGTGTGAGAAACAGTGTGTGAGACAGTGTGTGAGACAGAGTGTGAGACAGTGTGAGAAACAGTGTGTGAGACAGTGTGTGAGACAGTGTGAGAAACAGTGTGAGAGACAGTGTGTGAGACAGTGTGTGAGACAGTGTGTGAGACAGTGAGAGAGAGACAGTGTGTGAGACAGTGTGAGAAACAGTGTGTGAGACAGTGTGTGAGACAGTGTGAGAAACAGGGTGTGAGACAGTGTGTGAGACAGTGTGAGAAACAGTGTGTGAGACAGTGTGAGAGACAGTGTGTGAGACAGTGTGTGAGACAGTGTGTGAGACAGTGTGTGAGACAGTGTGTGAGACAGTGTGTGAGACAGTGTGAGAGACAGTGTGTGAGACAGAGTGTGAGAGACAGTGTGTGAGACAGTGTGTGAGACAGTGTGAGAAACAGTGTGAGACAGTGTGTGAGACAGTGTGAGAGACAGTGTGTGAGACAGTGTGAGAGACAGTGTGTGAGACAGTGTGTGAGACAGTGTGTGAGACAGTGTGTGAGACAGTGAGTGAGACAGTGTGTGAGACAGAGTGTGAGACAGTGTGAGAACAGTGTGTGAGACAGTGTGTGAGACAGTGTGAGAGACAGTGTGTGAGACAGTGTGTGAGACAGTGTGTGAGACAGTGTGTGAGACAGTGTGTGAGACAGTGTGTGAGACAGTGAGTGAGACAGTGTGTGAGAAACAGTGTGAGAGACAGTGTGTGAGACAGAGTGTGAGACAGTGTGAGAAACAGTGTGTGAGACAGTGTGTGAGACAGTGTGAGAGACAGTGTGTGAGACAGTGTGAGAGACAGTGTGTGAGACAGTGTGAGAGACAGTGTGAGACAGTGTGAGAAACAGTGTGTGAGACAGTGTGAGAGACAGTGTGTGAGACAGTGTGAGAAACAGTGTGAGAGACAGTGTGTGAGACAGAGAGTGAGACAGTGTGAGAGACAGTGTGTGAGACAGTGTGAGAGACAGTGTGTGAGACAGTGTGAGAAACAGTGTGTGAGACAGTGTGTGAGACAGTGTGTGAGACAGTGTGAGAAACAGTGTGTGAGACAGTGTGAGAGACAGTGTGTGAGACAGTGTGAGAAACAGTGTGAGAGACAGAGTGTGAGACAGAGTGAGACAGTGTGTGAGAAACAGTGTGAGACAGTGTGAGAAACAGTGTGTGAGACAGTGTGAGAAACAGTGTGTGAGACAGTGTGTGAGACAGTGTGTGAGACAGTGAGTGAGACAGTGTGTGAGAAACAGTGTGAGAGACAGTATGTGAGACAGTGTGTGAGACAGTGTGTGAGAAGTGTGTGAGACAGTGTGTGAGACAGTGTGTGAGAGTGTGTGAGACAGTGTGTGAGACAGAGTGTGAGACAGTGTGTGAGACAGAGTGTGAGACAGTGTGAGACAGTGTGTGAGACAGAGTGTGTGAGACAGTGTGTGAGACAGTGTGTGAGACAGAGTGTGAGACAGTGTGAGAAACAGTGTGTGAGACAGTGTGTGAGACAGTGTGTGAGACAGTGTGTGAGACAGTGTGTGAGACAGTGTGTGAGACAGTGTGAGAAACAGTGTGTGAGACAGAGAGTGAG